>NW_015659854.1:65057-73356 GCF_001515625.1 Sinocyclocheilus rhinocerous | reverse complement strand
TTGACCCTCTAACTCTAGCACTCTATTCTAATTCTATTCTTTAAAAAAAACATGTCCCTTTTAGACTTGCACTCTATTCATTTGCTGCTTGTTTTCTAACACTTGCTTTCTAATCTTTTTGTATTGTATCTGTTTTTTTTCTCCATTTATTATACAATTAACAAAAGCAAAAAAGACCTCTAACACTAGCTTGCTCTATTCTTTTTTTTCTATATATAAATACACACAGTATATATTTTGAAAATATTTACATGTATTTATATGTCTATATTTATATTCATATAATTTGTATTATAAATATATTTAATATATAAACATATATTTTTCTGAAATATATACATGCATGTGTGTGTATTTATGTATACATACTAAATATACACAGTACACACACATATATAATGTAAACAAAACTTTTATTTTGGATGTGATTAATCGCGATTAATCGCTTGACAGCACAAAAAAAAACACAACTTTCAACATTAATATTTTTAAGTAATTAAATATAAATGAAACAATTTATTATATAATTTAATACAATATATTATATGTAAAAATTACATTCAAGCCCTAACCGGTACGCTTTTGTATCACAACATTTCCAGAACGTTTAAATAAATGAAATCACCAGTACGGCATCCTGCATATGTTTTTTAGAAACGTACCCACTGTGGTTTCAGTTAAAGATCCCAGCAGCACATAGGAATTCTAAACAATCTTCCAAGCACAGCAGTGATGTCAGTGTTTTGGGAAATAGCAACAATTAATGTAAATCCTGAAACCCGTCGGGGCAGTAAAACACAGTATTTGAAACAGATGTCAAAAACAAGTCAATCAAAAGATAAATTCTCACATTAGTGTATGTGCGGAACTCCTTTTAATGAACTATTATTCAATAGAAATATCGAAAGTAAGATATACAAAGATTTGAAAGCTTAAAACAGATGTTTTATTTACAGTAATTAGGCCTATACTTAATCTGTGCTGAATTCTGTCCAGATTGTTGGAGAAACTGAGCAGAATATAGAATGTTTTGTGAATATGGTAAAATGTGCATTTAATTTGAGTGATTCACTAATAGACCCTTTGCTAAGCCCCACGTTAATGTTACGGTCCTGTCCCGTCCTGCCCAGAGGCGTTTCTATCCTTTCACCTGTACTGGGCCACAGGCCCACTCCAAAAATGGCCCCATATTTTAAAACTCTTTTTTTGATACTGTTGTGAATATATGACCATACATTGTCTTTATTTGCAGTACAGTGCTGTTCACTATAGCTTTATGTGCAATAAAGAGCTGCTTCATCGATACAAGCTCTTTGCAAGTTTTGTTTCTTAGTGGATTGTAGGTACAGTAAATATTCACCTAATCTGGCTTTTTTCACTTTCGGAAAACAAGTACATTTTAGCAATCTGTTTAAACAATAGTCTCCTACTTATTACTAAAATAATATACTCTTTGCTCCTGTAAACAAACGTTGGTTTTCACGAGATTCACCGGCACATGCGCAACGCTGATCTCATACGTCATCCTCCTGGAGCTGCTTCCAGTGTACAACAGTGAGCGCAAGCTACATTAAAGTGATTATTACGTTTTGAATATGGATATTTTTCTTACAAAAACGCATCGATTCGCTACAGAAGGCCTTTGTTCACCCCCCGGAGCCCCAGTCTCTGACTTCATTGAACCTTTCTTTCCTCTCTCCTGTCTTATAAGAGGCCACATGTGACAGTCTAGGGGAGCCGTTCAAACAGAACACTCTTGCGTTAAAAACAGCTAGACAGAGCTCAACATAATTTAAAGGGTTAGTTCACCCAAAAATGAAAATTAGCCCATAAATTACTCACCCTCAAGTTATCCTAGGTGTATATGACTTTCTTCTTTCAGACGAATCCAGTCGGAGTTATATTAAAAATTGTCTTTGATCTTTCAAGCTGTTTCATGGCACTCAGCGGGTGTTGCATGCATCAGTCCAAAAGCAGTTAAATAAAAAGCGCCCATCCATAAAAAAAAAGTGTCTCACACGGCTCCGGGGGGTGAACAAAGGCCTTCTGTAGCGAATCGATGCGTTTTTGTAAGAAAAATATCCATATTCAAAACGTAATAATCACTTTAATGTAGCTTGCGCTCACTGTTGTACACGGAAGCAGATCCGGGAGGATGACGTATGAGATCAGCTTTGCGCATGCGCCACTCAGAAGTGATGCACGCGGAACCACAGGGGAGAGATCAAAACAAAACAACGGTCACTAATTAGAAGTACAAAACGAGGATTTGTAAAGAAGAATGTCGGAGGATTTCAATATAAGCCAAGAGGAGACTGGTTTTCCTTTGCTAAAGTAAGGAAACTTTGCTTCCTTTGCTCCTGTTAACAAACGTTGGTTTTCACGAGACTCACCGGCACATGCGCAGAGCTGACCTCATACGTCATCAGCCCGGAACTGCTTCCAGTGTACAACAGTGAGCGCAAGCTACATTAAAGTGATTAGTACGTTTTGAATATGGATATTTTTCTTACAAAACCGCATCGATTCGCTACAGAAGGCCTTTGTTCACCCCCCGGAGCCGTGTGAGACACTTTTTTTTTATGGATGGCCGCATTTTATTTAACTGCTTTTGGACTGATACATGCAACACCCGCTGAGTGCCATGAAACAGCTTGAAAGATCAAAGACCATTTTTAATATAACTCCGACTGGATTCGTCTGAAAGAAGAAAGTCATATACACCTAGGATGACTTGAGGGTGAGTAATTTATGGGCTAATTTTCATTTTTGGGTGAACTAACCCTTTAAGTGTGAACCGAATTGAATGTTTTTAGACTCTGAACTGCATATTAATAGCAATGAAATAAAAATGTATTCGAGTGTAAATTTAAATCAAACAATACAAATTTAGAGTGCTTTTCATTTATGTAGGACTTAAGTAAATATTTATGTCATTTCATTATTCTACTTTCTTTAAAATATAGTTAAAGTGTACTGCGGAATGTACTGACAAGGATTTATGGTAAACTAAAATATACTTGAATGTCAAGCATTTAAATGTATTTGAAATGACACATTTTTATTGATTATGTTGCAATTTGCTACATTTAAATATCTTAAGTGGAGTGTTTAATAAACACTACAGTTAAAATTATAATCAAATACTTTACATGTGTTTTAGTATGTTAGTCAACACATCAAAATAAGTGTACTTCTTTAAAGCATGATGAAAGATTATTAAACCATGATGATTTAAAATGTACTTTAAAGTAAATCACACTTTTTAAAAGCACATTTAAGTATCATGTCGTGAAAGTGTCCTCTCTTAAAATATATTTTTTAATGAAGTGCACTTCTTTTTCACAAGGGCTTGTTTTATATCTTATAAACTGTCCCGTTACTATTTTGGTGTGAGAAACTGCAGCACATGTTTCAGTGATTAAGTGAATTGTCTGAATGAATCAAAGTGAATTGTAAACACTTTCAGATCTACTTGCAAACCTGTTTGACTGATTAGATCAAAAGAGTGTTTCATTCTTGAATTTGGCATCGCTAGTTCTATTAAACAGCTAATAGCAAACGCAAGACATGATTGTTGAAATATTATCAGAGAAACATATTCTCAGGTTATTATACAGTGATTTCAATTATAGACATGTTAGACTAAACTAATACTGTCACTTGTAATGTCTTTTTAAAAAGCTTTCTCAGTGTTTAGCTGATTCTGAGAAGCATTTGCAGTTCATTCCGGCCCACGTAATAATCATTTTATGAGCAAATTTTTACTGAAAATCACACTAGGAAATCTCCAGTTCATATCTATGGGATGCTCTGTTAGAGTTAGTGACAGTAATCCAACTAAAATCTTATTAGTTGAAAGCATTATCAGATTAGCCCCAATATTTTTTGATCGAACTTGAAATGTGTAGAAATTCCAGGGTTCTGCAGAAATCGGTGGGCGCAGTTTCTGTACAGGCCTCCTGATAATCAGGCAAATTCTAGTTACTAGTAGTCCATTTTCAGGGAGTTTCACATTCCTAAATTTACAGTGCACTTACGAGGGACAGTCCCGTGAGAAAGGTCTCTTGCTGTGGGCACATTGCTGAGCTGATGGGGGATCCCAGCACATCTTAGCTGGAATCATCTCTCCAGGGTTTGAACGATAGCCTGGAAGATGCTAACTATCAATCTTATAGCAAGTATATTAACTATTTCCATGCTACGCTTTTTAATATAATGGCTCTTTAAAGGGGTTTTGTGCAGTGATGCCAGAAGATCTTTTTTTTTGGTTTCCCAAAAGAAACTTTTAGAAACTTTTCACTCTCAGAATTGGTTTGTCATTTCTCTCCTGTATAGCAAATGAGGAAACAAAATTGTGCGTCTCCGTAATGATTCAGTTTTGCTGGAATTTGACCATATGACAAAGCTTAGCAAGCGCAAATCATCGCAGCGCATTACATAAGTCATAAGTTAACAGTGCTGCAATCCATAACCAACATTTACAGTTTATTGCTTTTAATTAAGTCAATGTGAAATTCTGTTAGGAAGCCATTACCAAGGGGAAGGTGTGCTTCTGTATATGACAGGTGCTTTGAAAAGTAGAAGGCTATAGAGAAATTATTTTATTTTATTATTTATATTTTAAGTAGCATGCATAAATGTGCATATATTTTTACTTCTTGCTGACTTTTAATAGAAATAAATGCAGCATAGAGCTGCTAAGTTCAAAACTTCTAAAAATATATATATATTAATTTGAAATAATTTTAATAAACCTAAAAAAAAAGGAAAAGTTGACATGAATCAAAATTGTGGGCAGACAAAATTTATACCATTGAATTGTGCAGGACCCAAAAAAATAAAAAGAGGTGAGAATCATGGCCATCTCACAAAACTCACAAAAGCTGTTTGCATACTTGCAAATTTTGTTATATATATATTTGTTAAACTTCAAATGTTTTCAAGGCATGGTGCCGAATCACGTGACATTGACATTGACTGACATGAGAAAAATTGGGTATTTTTTAGGGCTGCCCCCTAATAGTCGATTAATCGTTAGACGAAAAAAGGCATTTTTTTTTTAGTCGCTTAGTCGCAGAAAAAAAAAACCCACAGGAAGTGGCGAAGTCATGCATTCTGCGATGAAAGATCGTTAACAGCTGCTCTATGCTTTATTGAGATGCACCTGTATACAGTCCATCGGCCAGGGCATCCAAACGCTCGCCTATCATTCATCGACCTCAAATATGGATTATAATCTGAAACATGTAAGTAGTAGCAACTTCACATGGCCACTCGCTCTACCGTTAACCTATAAAAATGTGCGCTATTTCAGTGTTCGTGCGAATGAGGAAGCGCGCGTAGGTTTGATCACTTGCGCTTAAAATTTTTTAGTCATAATGCATTCATAATCATTACTTCTGCCGGTGCGCTGTTTGGCAAACCTTATTTGTGCGCTACATAGGCAATCAAATGCTTATTACTATGATTTATGGTTTATTAATATAATCGTGCGATTAGTGGACTAACCGCTTAACATGAACGACTATACTGGTCGACCAGAAAAATCATTAGTCGAGGGCAGCCCTAGTATTTTTCGATTCATTAAACCTCACCAATGACCATCTAATCTTATGATGTTTGACCAAACTGTTAAGAAATTGTAAATTTTGCAAAAATATAAATGTTTTCATGTCTTGACCAGTAGGTGGCGCTGTGACGGGTACCACGTTTCGTTACAATATGCAAAAGCATCACAAAGTTATAGCCTCATGTCCATTTCAGCGTGCTCTTTGTCGAATTTGTTGATGTGCTATACGTGAATGGTTTAGTATTAATATTTTCATGATAGAAAATGACATCATAAGGTCCAGTCTCTTTTTAAAGAAGAAAATCAGCAGATTATCGCAAAAGTGGAATAAAAAAAAAAAAATTAAGTATCAAAAAGTTATGGAGGTTTAAATTTACTGTAAAGAAAATGCACTATATTAATTTTATTGTATTTTATATATAATAAATATTTTACATAACAGGTTTATAATATTTTACATAACAGGTTTACATAATCCACTTTACTCTAAAATTGGTATAAAATTAAAGCCCTATGTCTAAATAAATTATGTTCCAAATTTGAAGTTGATATGAAAAAAATTGAGGTTCCTGTGAGATTTTATTTAGGGCGTTATACCACAAACAGCCACCGGGTGCCATCCAAACGCCATTGAATTTTTTTAATGCATTTTTCTGTCACGAATGTCTAGATTTCTCTGTCAATATTACTTCTATCTCAAAATATCCACCGAGTATGGAATCCTGAGACTCAGACCTTTCCAATGATATGTTTTTGTCAAGATTATAAAAAGGTTTGATTCTAAAAGACCGTAATGCATTTTGTAATATTACACTTGACACCGCCCACTAAGGGGGAGGAGACCGCCAAAAGATTTAAAGTACCATTTCCATGGTAACGCAATGTCTGATTTAAAATTTCACATGATGAATCTTGGGCTTCTAAGCTTTCAAATGATATATGATTTATGATGATTACTAAAAGGTTTGATAAGAGAAAAAGGACAACAACAAAAAAAGAGCGCCAAGCGTCCCACAGGTGGGACGGTGACAGTTAAGGGTTAAACACTAAAAGTACTTGTCCATTTTCACTTTCAGTCATGTTATTTCTACTAATATAAATGGCAAGTTTAGCTTGACCCACTACAAAATTTAAAAGTTCACTTTTCTTTCTAATTGAAAGAGTGTACTTTGGTTTAAAAAGTAAACTCTAAAAAGAAAACACTTCCCCGAAGAAGAAGAAACAGAAGAAGAAGAGAGTTTTCAACTCACTTTATTTAATCATTACAAAGTCAGCAAAACAACAATTCAAATTATCCAAAACTCAAAAAGGGGTGCAAAAGACCAAAGCTTAGATCAACATTTATTTTGTACAAATAGCTTTGTTAAACACCATTTATACAAAAAAAAAAAAAAATTCTAAATGATTCATCATTTTATATATCAAGCACAACCCTTGATTTTACCTGATTTTTAAAAAACAATGACCACTACAAAATTTAAAAGTTGACTTTTCGTACTAATTGAAAAAAAGTGTGGTCCAAACCCTTAAAAGAGAACAGTTCCCCAAAGAGGAAGAAGAAACAGAAACAGGAGAAACAAGAAGAAGAAAACATAGAAGCAAAAGAAAGGTTGGAAAAAGTTTTCTTATTGAAAAAGAAACAGAGATAGCATTGAGACAGCAGAGATTGACATGTAGCCGTGTCTCATCACTCGATCAACACTAGATCATCTGTAACGCCAGGTGTGTTGTTATTCAGCTGATCATGTGATGCAAGCCATTTAACCCGCTCAATGATCAGTCAGATCAGATCTCCCTTAACCCTTCGATTTCTGGGTACGGTTTTGATGGAGCGGGTCAAATTGACCCTAATTGGATTCAATGCAATTCCCTAAATATCACATTATCAAAAACAAGAAGGAATCAGGTATGAACGGAACAATTTTAACATCAATATTAGAAGAAGAAAACATAGAAGCAAAAGAAAGGTTGGAAAAAGTTTTCTTATTGAAAAAGAAACAGAGATAGCATTGAGACAGCAGAGATTGACATGTAGCCGTGTCTCATCACTCGATCAACACTAGATCATCTGTAACGCCAGGTGTGTTGTTATTCAGCTGATCATGTGATGCAAGCCATTTAACCCGCTCAATGATCAGTCAGATCAGATCTCCCTTAACCCTTCGATTTCTGGGTACGGTTTTGATGGAGCGGGTCAAATTGACCCTAATTGGATTCAATGCAATTCCCTAAATATCACATTATCAAAAACAAGAAGGAATCAGGTATGAACGGAACAATTTTAACATCAGTATTTGTCACACAGTACAAACAATTAATATCAAAAAGTATGATTTTTAACCCCTTAACTGCCACCGTCCTGCTGGCAAAAGTTTACTTCTATATTACTACATTCTATACTACAATATTACAGTTAAATCATATCCTAATCATGACAAACTATGTATCGTTGGAAAGGTCTAAGACTCCTAAATAGATATTTTACCACTGTTTTTTGTTACAAATTATGTAGGAACAGTAATAGATTATTTTTTGACAAGAGTGCACCTCAAAACATATACATCATAATTGGAGTTCTGACCTTTGTCACATAAATTCTATTTCATTTCCTTTTTCCTTATCACATGTTTTAGTAATCAACATATATATATATATATATATATTTTTTTTTTTTAAAGCTTAGACCCTCAAAATTCATCCTGTGAAAACCATTTTGAAATCTGAAAT
>NW_015659854.1:30622-65007 GCF_001515625.1 Sinocyclocheilus rhinocerous | reverse complement strand
ATTTACAACATGTCTGGAAGAAAAATATAAGTTAAATAGTATTTCATATACATTGAAAATAGAAATGATAGCTCACGTTTACCATCTGAGTCTGAGAAAGTCTTTTTCAGCACTGAAAATAATGAGGAAAAGTACATTTTTTTCACTTTCCAGGGTAGTAAAACACCAACATAACAACATATACCCAAGAAATATATTTCATTCAGGTCTGTACAGTTGCCTTGAAACAACAAAAAATGGGTCAAATTGACCCGCGAACATCAAAATCGTCAGAAAATGATTTGTGTGCACTTCAAAACACATCAGCGTATCCACACTTTGCATGCATGTTCATGGCCCTAAATGAGAAAAAGTCACAAAATTTCAAGAATAAAATCACAGTTTAACTGGTATTTCCGAAATCAAAATGGGTCAAATTGACCCAGAACATAATACAAGGGTTAAGCCAATACATGTTGCACTTCACAAATAAGGTAGATTTTATGAGGCACTGTAATTTAACATTTGTTTAGCTAATGAGCAGCGCCCCCATTGACCAGCCAACCGCAGGAACTTGCTGGTCCATTAAATAAACTATTAGTCCATGCTAATAAGAATCATATTACTGCTGCGTGGGTGTCTGATAGGAAGACAATGAGCTGCTGCTTATTTTCAAATAAGCTCACAGATCTGTGCTTAATGTGGCAGATGAAGACGGCCAGTATAAGACCTTTCTCATTAATGACCTGCAGATTTTCGCATTCTGTTGTTTATTTTCTGTATTTAACAGTAAATGGATAATGACATTCATTTAACAACAGTAAATTAGATAAACAACACATGAATACAGAATAAATGTGCTGTTAATGGTTTAATACGGTCACTCAGAAATTCATTTAGATGAATTCTTCCTCTTTTATATGTAGACTGATGATAATGGTGTGTTTATTAGTGAACATTGCACTTTAAATTGTTCTTTATTAAATATACAAATTGTTCTTCAAAATAAGGTACTATACGATTTTGAAAATATTTTTGAAAGAAGTCTCTTCTGCTCACCAAGGCTGCATTTATTTGATTAGTAAAACCAGTAATATTTGTGAAATATTATTACAAATTAAAATAACAGTTTTCTAATTGAATATATATTTAAAATGTAATTTATTCCTGTGATGAAAAGCCGAATTTTCAGGATCATTACTCCAGTCTGGATGAATCTGAAAGGTATATATACGTTTTGAGTCCTCCGTAAATGCATGCATTGCAGTTCGCACTGGTTTGACTCGGGTGTATTCTTTCTGCATGTTACAGTGTGACCAGCAGAGGACAGCAATGAAACACAGAAATTACTTCTGCACTCACTGTTTCCCCAATGTCATTAGACACAAAGAGCAGCATGGGAGTTGACTAATAGCTGATTCAAAGTCCCTTCCCAGACTAGAATAATTGATAAGATTGACTACAATGCCTTTGCCAAAAAAAACCAAAAAAAAAATAGCAGAAAAACTGCCGTGCCTAAAATAGACATTTATTTATCAGTTATCATAATAATGTATAAGCACACAACTCAGTTTGCTGAGATGTTGTAATATAATAATACAATGACACTATATAATACTGAGGCCTTGTGCTATAGTGAGAAGACTATTAAGAACAAGCTTGGTGAATGACTCATAGCACAACCGTAAGTGTAGACTAAAAAAAAGCGCTTAAGTACAGGCTGTGCTGCTCTCATAACAAAGGATTTTGCATCAGTTACTGAATCATTTCTTCCCACTTAGAAGAGTAGGTGGCCATATCAAATGTAGATGAATAAAAGCTAATGAATAGTATAAGTAAGCAATAATACATGCATATGATAAACAGACTGTGCATACATTCTAATTCTTTCTTCTTACCTTAAGGCACACAGATATTTTTCAATTCGATATAACTTTAATGTATTTCAAAAGTGAAATATCCATTGCACCCATCTAAATAAAGAAAGGACAATGAAATCAGAGGGTCTCTGTTGGACGGGGGAAACAAACTCTTTTCTCTACAGGTGAAATTCTGTCTTCAAAGTGAATTTAAATGGACTCAATCAGCGTTTTTCTGGACTCTTCGTTTAATAAAGTATAAGACTTTCTATAAAATAAGTGCATACAAATGCCAAAATATATAGGGAAAAAAAATATTGAACAACCCTTTATTTTAAAATTCTTGTAATTATTCAATTCGTTTTAAAATAATTAATGTTATATTAAATAATAATAATAATAATTATTATTATTATTAATGCCGTTTTTATATATTTATTACCAGTGTTGGAAAGTTACTTTTAAAAGTAATGCATTACAATAGTTTATATAATATTCTGAGTTTGCATTTGACTGTTTTTATTCATTTTGAGGAATCCTGAATCTGTTTTTGTGCAGTGAGAAGAGTAAATAATGTTCATATTTAGTCTAGAACTACAGTAACATCACAGCGCACACACCTCTGCACTTAGTCCTGATTTCTGTCACCATGGCAACACGAGAGCTGTCAGTCAATACATGGGAAACAAAGTAACTAGCGTTACTTATTTGAAAAAGTAACTCAGATATTTCCTTCTAAATTAAAAAACAAAAAAGTAATCTGATTACGTAACTTGCGTTACTTGTAATGCGTTACCCCCAACACTGTTTATTACATATTTATACGCTGAAAACAGGTAAAAAAGTAACTAATTACGTTACTTAGTTACTTTTTATGTAAAGTAATGCGTTACGTTACTTTAGAGTTACTTTTTAAACCTGGGCAGGGCTTGCTTGTTTGTTTTTAATATAAAAAAGTTCTTCTTTTACAAATGTAAAAGCCCTTTTCACAACAGAAGTGAAGTGAATACGCCTCAGGCTGAAGGAAATGGAAGTAACTAGCGTTACTTATTTGAAAAAGTAACTCAGATATTTCCTTCTAAATTAAAAAACAAAAAAGTAATCTGATTACGTAACTTGCGTTACTTGTAATGCGTTACCCCCAACACTGTTTATTACATATTTATACGCGTATTATATATGACCTATTTTATCCAACAATTCTTTCTTTCTTTCTTTCTTCTAGTTTAGTTTTTTTTAAGGTCATTTAAGCAAGCATTTAAAAAATAAAAATAAAAAAGAACACATTCAAATAAATGATTCACTACTAACTGAAATTACATGTAAAAACAAATATAGAGTACGATATGGAAATGCACAAGTTAAATTTATAATAATTTTATTTTTAAAATGTATTTAATTATATTTATGAATAAAATATAATGTATTATATTATTTCTTTAAATATGATATTTATAAAAAAAAAAAAATTTAAATATGATATTTATAAAAAAAAAAAAAAATTTCCAATAAATGATAAATGCCAATACTATAAGCCTATAACTGTATTTTGAGTGGTTTTTGGAACAGAACAGAAAATGTCAGTTGCCAGCTTGACTGATGGGGCCCATCGGCACTGACAAGCATCAGAATATAACTGTTAGTGCCAAGGAAATAATCAAATTGTCATTTGGCTCAAAGCTGAAGCGTCTGAAGCCTATAGTGGGAGATCTAGCACAAGAGGGAGAGCAGCCAGCGGCTCCAGCGGCTCAGGAACCAGCCAAAACCTCCGAGCCCGAGCAGAGAGAGAGCCTGACCTGGGGTGATGGAGAAACTAAGTGAGGAAAAACTAGGACAACATTCAGATGGAGTTTGTCATCTTCTTTGGGATGCGGCTTATCATTTGTTTCCCACAATGTCTGCACTACAAAGTAAAGAAAATGATGCCAAATGTGCTTGGGTGGTTTACAGTCGATGTTATGGATCGAAGAGGATGGAGTTTTTCCATTTCAGTTTTTAAACACCCACTATTACAGTTTTTATATGCGCTGTATGAATCTAAAACTCAAATGAATAATTCACCTGAGAATAAAAATTCAAACTTTGATGAAAACTATGGGAAACAGAGTTGTTTTCCCAGGATGTAAAAAACTGAAAAATTAAATTTTTGAGTGACTTATTCCTTTAGGTCATGATGAAAGTCAGCATGAAATTAAAATGTACCATATTGCTCTTATTGTGAATGATTTAGTATTTGAGAGCCACGCCTACATCTCAACGTCCAATCAACAACCAATGCACAGCACCAAGTCCCCGCCCTAAGTTTTTTTTATTATTATTATTATTCCATAATCGTTTACGCTCCATCACAATGTGGCAGGAAAAATCGGACACTATTTTCATTTTATAATGGCTTTAAGGTAATAAATTGACCTATAAATTGTATGCAGTGAGGGCGTGGCAATATTGTCACACTATTTTGCTACACACTTAAAGTTATGTGCTTTCCTTTCACCAGAGAAGTACATTGGTCTGATTTTAATGTTTTAATTGCACCCATACTAGAATAAAGAGGTAATGTAGTCTACCTATTAGATTGTGTTTTATTAATGTCTACACCTACACCAGACCTAAACCTACCCCTTACAATAAAGCAAAAACAGTAATTATTGTTGTACAGTGTGACAAAAATTACGCTATATTGATGTGTGCATGCAGCTGTAACCCTTCTAGCCTTAACCGTAACGCCCCATTCACACGGAGCGTCGGCGTCAACGCCTCTCGTTTACTTTGAATGGAGTGATGTCAAGCGTTGGCAAAATTAATTGTGGGTCCGTCGCGTTGGGTCCGTTGCTCGCGGCAGAAGTTGAAAACTTTTTAACCTTTCAAGCGCCAACGCAGGCGTCAGCCAATCAGATCACCTTATGCAAATACCCTAGCGCAGATGCTAGCCAATCGCGTTCATGCAACACCAGAAAACTAATGTGATTGGCTGTTGTCACTATGACGGGTGCGTCAGCACCAAGCTTCAGAAACGCCCTCTATCAAGCGTTAACGCTGACGCCCCGTGTGGAGGAACGTCAAGCGTTGGCGAAATGAATTGTGGGTCCGTCGCGTCGCGTTGGGTCCGTTGCTCGCGGCAGAAGTTGAAAACTTTTCAACTTATCAAGCGCCAACGCAGGCGTCAGCCAGTCAGATCGCCTTATGCAAATAACCTAGCGCAGGCACTAGCCAATCGCATTCATGCAACACCAGAAAACTAATGTGATTGGCTGTTGTCACTATGACGGTCGCGTCAGCACCAAGCTTCAGAAACGCCCTCTATCAAGTGCTAACGCTGACGCCCCGTGTGAATGGGGCATAAAACACTGATCAGACAAAACAAAGCTGAGCTGCTGTTTGTCAGCATCTGTGAAATGGCCTTTGTGCTGACACCTAGTGGTGTGGATGTATTGTAGCTTCATGTAAAAGCAAAAGTTTATAGTTACTAATGCCATTAAAGAAATGTGCTATTCACCAACAGCCATTAATAGATTCAGCAAGTAATAGTTTCCAACAATGAGACAGTTACTGAGCTCATAACCATATCTGTTAGAAAACGCACAATAAGAATTTAGGGCCAGATTTACTAAACGGGGCAAATTAGCTTAGAGCGCAATTCTAAAAAACTGCCGGTGGGAAGGGAAAATTCTGTGGAAGATTTACTGACAATGTGCATATTAAAGAACACAGATCATTTCCATAATGACTAACGCAATCTACTTAGAGCAGCGCAAATTACCGCCTGCTTTAAGGCATGCTTTTTTTAGGTGTTAAAAAATACCAGTTATTTGACGAGCACAAACATTAATAAATCGCGTTGCGTGATTCATTTTAATACTTTCCTCCCATACATTTTGCGTCTAAAAGGGAAACGCCTAAAAATGCATATTCAATAAGGTCAGGCGCAAAAATAACTGCGTCCACACTTTTTCAGCGCTAATTCTTTAGTAAATCCGGACAGTACTATTTTAATGCCAAAAGACGGTTTGCGCTGGTGCAAGCTGTTAGTAAATCTGGCCTAAAGTGTGCATCAGCACTTCCCATCTAACATTGGATATTTTTTCACAGATCCATGTGCAGTGCTTTGACAACTGTATGCGAAACTTTTCAAAAACGCATAGGAAAAATGTTAGTTTAGGGACCAATTATCACTATTAACTTGGTCATTAGCATGCCTGTTAATAACATATTGGCTGTTTATTAGTACTTATAAAGAACATATTCTGCATGACCATATTCCACATCCCTAATCCAACTCAACACCTAAATTTAACAACTACCTTACTAACTATTAAAAAGTCATAGTAAATGGTTTGTTAATAGTGAGAATTGGACTTTTAGGGACCAATTATCACTATTAACTTGGTCATTAGCATGCCTGTTAATAACATATTGGCTGTTTATTAGTACTTATAAAGAACATATTCTGCATGACCATATTCCACATCCCTAATCCAACTCAACACCTAAACTTAACAACTACCTTACTAACTATTAATAAGCAGCAAAATAGGGGTTTATTGAGGCAAAAGTCATAGTAAATGGTTTGTTAATAGTGAGAATTGGACCGGCACTTGATTATTTATGATATTATTATACATGAAATGATATCAGTATTTATTTATTTATTTATTTATTTTAAATATCACAGTCAACACTGCAAAACCCCTAGAGTACATGATTTTTGAAATGTACCATTCACACGTATGGGAAAATTACTGATGGCACCTTTAACATGCTACCATGTGTAAACCAGAGCAAGTATGCCTCATTTTTCAAAAGATTAGCATTACTCAACTATTCCACTTGACCCAACAAATTCAAATTCCAGCCCAAAGGGTCGTGTATCAGTTCCAGCATGTGCAGTTATTGTTCAGGCGGTAGCTGGTGGAGAACTAGAGCGATGTTATAGTCTCAAAGAACGTCATGCCTCAGTAGCGCACCACCCATGCATACACCAATGCTAATGACGGGGAGCTCGACCATCACGGAACGCAATTCCACCCAGATATTTTCTACCTCAAATGGATTATTTCGGCCTCGCCAGGCACAGATTCTGTAGTTTCCCAGTGATTCATCTTACTATTAATAATGTCAGAGAATTTTTAGGCCCTCCAAATAAGATAATGATGAATTGGCGCAGGGAAGCTAGCCAGGCCGCTAACGCTGTTTATATCGGCGCAAAAAGTTCTGTCAGGTCTGATAAATCTGATTCTCGAAATAGTTTATAAAGTAGCGAATTGATGTGTCGGGGTCAGCAAAGGTGGCAAATTAATGTCACGAAATGGGCTTTGCTACCTGGGCCCTGATGAAAGCCAGGGGAAAGTCTTTTATATAAATTGTCTGTGTGGGGAGATCGAGTAAATGGGAAGAGGGAAGACACAGGGAGAGATAATGGTCACCGAGGCGTGGGTCAGCCTCTGAGAAGAGAGAGAGAGGGAGAGAGAGAGTTCTCGATGGCGGGCTGCTGTGCCCTGATCATTCATAATGGCAGCGCAGAGGCTAGCCTGTAAAGAAGAAAAATGAAAACTATTAAAGGGCCCCGTGTGCAATGTTGGCTTTGGCGTGTCAGCAATTATTACCCAGGGACACACTTCAGATCCTGAGACAAAAAAATGGAGAGCTAGTGCGAAAGAGGGAAATGAAACAGAGTTAGGGAAGAGAAATTTACTCTGGGCTAGCATTTTAACTTTACATTTTCAGTAGCTGACATGTACATTATACATTCTTGCTTTACGACTACAGGGATGCCGAATTAATATATAAAACTGAAAACTAGAAGTTGCTGTGTGCTTGTCAGCGCTGTTGAATCACTGAATCCATGTCTAAATGCTTGGTATAAAGATAAGGGTGATGCTGAAAAAGTAACATGGACATGTATTATGTTGTTTGGAAATGTACGTATCATAGTTTTGGACATTCTAGTACTATGGTGCCATACTACCACAGTTTTAACTTCAAACGTCACTAAAATATGTCTCCAGTGAAAAAGCTATCTTGTCTGAATCAGGAGAGAAATATGCACAGATCAAACACTGATTACAAGCAAAAACAGTTCTAGATTAATAGTTTGGTGGATTTTTATGTTGGAGGGCATGGTTTTTTCAAAACATGGAGTCATATTTTGACCAACGCGATGGTTTAAAGTTAAAACCATTTTTTTTCTTACAAACTTCACAAGATGATAACTGATGGACTGGAGTGGCTATCTTGTCTGAATCAGGAGAGAAATATGCACAGATCAAGCACAGATTACAAGCAAAAACAGTTCTAGATGAATATTTTGGTGGATTTTTATGTTAGAGGCCATGTTTTTTTCAAAACACGGAGTCATATTTTGACCAAAGCGATGGTTTAAAGTTAAAATGCATTAATTATGGATTTTTTTTTTCTTATACACTTCACAAGATGATAACTGATGGACTGGAGTGATGTGGATTATTATGATGTTTTTAGCAGCTGTTTGGACTCTCATTATGACGGCACCCATTCAATGCAGAGGATCCGCTGGTGAGCAAGTGATGTGCTGCTAAATTGAACATTTTAATATTCAACATATGTTTTCTTTGAACATGCATCATGGTAATACTATGTTTTTGGACATTTACCATAGTGATACCTTGATATTCTTTGAAGTACTACGTATGTACTTTTGTTTAAACATGTACCATGGTAATATCATGATATTCTCATGACAGTAACATAGTTTGGACATGTATAATAATAATACCATGTATTGTTTTTAAACTTTAACCAATGTTTTACCATGGCATTCTTTGATGTACCTTAGTCATACCAAGCTATTTGAATATCACGGAGTACCGAGTATCAAAGTAACCATTACAATACCATGGTACCACCGCAGCACTTTTTGTAAAGCTTTCCAGCTCCAGTGGGAAGGGTCATCAACCGTAACTGTCCTATAAAGGATCCCAAAACACAGCGGAGATAAATATCCCTGGCTTACAGTTGGTGGTACAGAGCGTTTGGAGAGGGCCAGCTGGAGAGATGTTAGCAAAGCACTGTTCTAAAATAGGTTTTTGCCTCAGGATATGTATTTATTCACATACGCTGAGTAAATGGACCACTGCATACTGTTCCTCTCTGCAGAACTACACCTGGGGCATTTAAAATAGGTCTACTTTTGGACTAAATATATAAAATATGCGTTTTGGGACAGTGTGGAAGGATCGTGGTGTGATACAGAGGTCAATCCAACATAAATGAAACACTCTTTCATTGTAAACCATATAGGACATCCAATGAGAGCGCATCAGTTATATGGTGAGCGGGTTTCCAGAGGTCAGCATGGAAAATATTACCCTTGACTGCAGTCTCTGTGTCAGCATCTATCATGGAGATGTATGTAGAAAGCAGTAGCATGAATAGAGTAGCTCTGTCTTTATTTTTACCAACAGTAAAGACTGCTAGCTTCAATGCAAATGGCATTTCCTGCTTGAGTTTTTGCTCGACTGTCTTTATCGGGCCGAAAGAGTCCACCGAGATGTAATCATGCAGCTTCAGCATCAGATATGCTCGTGCACCTTATCAGAGGGCCGGAAGAGAAAGAAGAATGGCGAAAAATCACTCCAGTCGCACATGGCAGGAATAAAAGGGAGTAATTTATGATTGTAATCAACGGCCACACTTCTACAGTGCCAGGCGAAGAAAGAGAAAGAGAAAGAGCGAGCGATATAGAAATATGAACAAGCAAAAACCAGTTGAGGAATATAAAGAATAATAAGATCATAAGGCACAGGAAATGCAAAGGAAAATCTGACTGACAAAGCTTGAACTGATAAGTGAGATTGCAAAAAACCTATTTAGTAACAGAGTAACTGCATACATTCAAAATCCCTGTCAATGAGTTATTCCGTTTTTCAATGCAATTTAAATACTTATTTTATACTACACTAGATGTAATTACTTTTTCTTGAGAAAATGTGAAATGTGAGCAGTGTTTGAACATGGTACAAAACGGATGTTGCTTCCTCTGACTTTTTTTTTTTCATCATGACACAACATGTAAATAACATTATACAAAATAAATAATTACATTGTAATTACATGTAAATGTATACTAAATAGGGCGACAACAAATCACCCTAATTTACATTAACCATGTCAAAAACACAGAAGACAATTAGGATGAACCAGTTCACAGGCTCCAAGAGAGAGAGAGAGAGAGTGCTCCATTTAGGTGACTGTGATACAATGAAGCATTTGGTTTGATAATTGGATAAAGACTCGCAACCGGAAAGCCTGTGAAAAGTGTATGTTCACATTGTGTATTATTTCATGCTTGTGTGATACACATGGCTGCAACTTTGAGCATTTATTACCACCATCATCACCTTTCAAAATCATTACAGTCTCTTCTCTGGTAAATATGTCTTGATTAATGTAGCTAGACCTTTCTGCAGATCGGAAATGCCTCAAATGATGTTGAAGTGACTTCAAATGTTAAATGAGGCAGAAATACAAATTAGCCTGCAAATGCGCAGCACTGCTTATTAATGGACACATTGACTTCTGATGTTCACATAGTCCTCGGAGAGTACAGCAAACCAGACAGCGATGACAGTCACATAGCTGCTAAAACTGACATATGCACATCATTAAATAATGATAACAGAGAAATGATAGGAAGAAAAATATTTGGAGGTAATGAAGGAAGAGAGGTTGAATAATGTGTTTTTAAAGAATTCCTAAATAATTCCTATTTGTGGACATATATATGAAACAGTTGCATTTACTGTAAATGTGTCATGTTTACAATCAGAACTTAATTTTTAATCTTACTTAATTGTTATAATATCTTTATTTAAACATTCAGTCACGTGATTTAAGGTCAACATAAAATTATAAATTTTTATAAATGCACGTTCCTGGTTTATATCATGCAATTCTGACTTTTTTAAACTTGCTGCTGCAAGTGACAAAGTCAGAATTGTGGGATATAGAATCGCAATTCTGATTTTTTTTGCAAGAAATGCAAGAAAAAAAAGTGCCAGTAATCTCAGAATTATGGCTTCTTCTTTTTTAGAATTGTGAAATATAAACTCACAATTGAGAGTTATAAAGTCCAATTCTGACGGGGAAAAAACACTTTTTTTTTCAGAATTGCCCATTTATATCTCACATTTCTGACTTTATAACGCACAGTTGCTTGTTATGAAGTCAGAATTGTGAGATATAAACTCACAATTGTGAGAAAAAAATGCAAAATTGTCAGAATTGTGAGTTTATTTCTCTTTATAACACACAATTGCAACTTCATTTCACACAATTCTGGCTTTATAACTCAGTTGTGAGTTGATATCTCGCAATTCTGAAAAAAAAAAGGCATAACTGCGTTATGTAAACTTGCATTTGCAAAAAAAAAGACAGAATTGTAAGATAAAATGTCACAATTACCTTTTTTTATTTTTTATTCAGTTGTGGAAACAGGCTTCCATACTCTTTAGTCATTGTTTTAGCAAATTTACATCAGTTCTTGCTCTGTTCTGGCACATAGCACCCAGTTTTCACTGTTCAGAGACATTCAAATCATTTCCCACTCTGCATTTTTTTCTCCCTGAATAATTTGTTTGGAAATATGTCACATTTATATGCTGTTACATATTATGTCAGCATTTGCTGATTATTAGCTTTGTAAGACATCCCACTTTTGTCAAAAATGTATCACAAAACCTAAAAACCTTTAGTGCTTTTGTTGAAAACATCTTTGAGATCAGTCACACTTAGCTAAGTGTACTCGGGGTGCCAGACATTTGCATTGTGAGATGAACCTGAACTGATTGGTGCCTGGCATAAATTCACTTCAAAATCAACCCCCCTAAAAGTCACTGAATAATTTGCACACTGTTTCTGTTCATTACCTTCACCTGTTTTTACTTCATTAGAATTAGTTAACAGTTAGATTCAATTTCTCAGTTTCAGAGTACTGGCATTAGGGTTCTGCATACAGTAGATGTTGCCAAGTCATCAGCACACACAAAAAAAAAGGTATAAAGGAGTAAAGCTTTGTTTTTTTTTCTTCTATTTCATATGTTGTTGTACTACTCAAATCATACAAATATGCCACCAATTAGGCAAAGATTTTTTTTTTTTCTCAAGAAATCATGAGAATGAGGGTTGATTTATTGATTTAACTTTTCAAAATACACCAGGCTTATATAACCATCAATCATTCAATCTCGGAAGACTTTGATTTGCAATGAAGGCGCATAAACCACGCTTTACCTTTTTTTGGCACTATGTGAAAACGTTATGAACTTTTGCCATAACTCCCACTGTAACCATTTATTTTTTCACCCTCTGTCTGTTTTCTACCAATATTCTGCTTTATCTTCACAAACACACACTTGCCCATCTTCTGATGTCAACTTCTCAACTGCGCACAGTCAGCCCTCCTAATAAATTAATCAGCCAGGTTAAATAAACTAGCTTTCACTACCAATCATATCTTCTTTCAGGTAGAGGACATGTGAAGCCTTTTAAGAAATGGCAACCGAATCCCTGCACTCTTCTTTAGATGTTCAACTTCCACGTTTGCCGTCTTCACAGCCGCAGCCAAATGATACCTCTGTCAACAGTGAAGAAAACGTGCAAAACAGCAGTGACAGTAAAGACAGCCCTTATGCTGTCTGATGACATATTGGGGGAAATGTCATGTTATACTGAATGTTATTGATCTGAGCTGAATTTCACAAGTTAAAGTATAAGAAGAATGCGAGATGGCATGTAGCAGGGTTTGCATGCCAACTTGTCTCAAACCGAATCAGGATATTGCTTTTCTAAATTAATCATGTTATTTTTGACATACTGACATGCAGCTTTGTGTCACATACTGACAGATATTCAGTAGCTGGGAAGGTCAGTTTTGACACAAATGGAAATGATCCAGCAGTGAAAGGATCGGTGTGTTATCACATCTGCATCTAAGACATATTGGGGGAAATGTCATGTTATACTGAATGTTATTGATCTGAGCTGAATTTCACAAGTTAAAGTATAAGAAGAATGCGAGATGGCATGTAGCAGGGTTTGCATGCCAACTTGTCTCAAACCGAATCAGGATATTGCTTTTCTAAATTAATCATGTTATTTTTGGTGCTGACATGCAGCTTTGTGTCACATACTGACAGATATTCAGTAGCTGGGAAGGTCAGTTTTGACACAGATGGAAATGATCCAGCAGTGAAAGGATCGGTGTGTTATCACATCTGCATCTAAGACTGAAGGCACTGATATATTTCAAGTGAAATTGAAGAACAAACTGGTATGACAGGCCAAAACAGAGTTCCTTTGGAGTACAGCCAAAGCTGGTAAACACCTTCAATCTACCATTGGTCCATGTTGATGTGAATGGGTGCCGTCAGAATGAGAGTAAAAACATCACAATATTCTGCAAGTAATCCACACCATTCCAGTCCACCAATTAATGTCTTGTGAAGCAAAAAGCTGCATGATGGAAATAAACATATTCCACATTAAGACGTTTTTAACTTCAAACTGTTGCTTCCTGATAAGATGAGTCCTCTATCCATAATTGTTTGCTTTTTTCGACCGAACCAGGAGAAAAATATGCACAGATCAAGGACTGTTTACAAGCAAAAACAGTCCAAATATGTGGGTGGACTGTGATGTGAGAGGGCATCAGAGATGGACTTTTCCACTGGAGGAAGTTTTATTATTGATTATGGACTTGATTTTTGTTATTTTGTTATCTCTTTTTTCAGGAAATTCACACTTAAAACTTAATTTGGCCCAATGCTGTTTTGCTTTTGCAGTGAATCTGCAGAAAATCCAAGAAATAATAATGTATTATTAACTTATTTTAAAAAAGTAAGACTTGCCTGAGGCAAGGCAAGGCAAGTTTATTTATATAGCACATTTCATACTCAATGGGTATCATCAGCATTGCTGTGATAGGCAATTTGGTTCTTTCTCATTATTTGACTTAGTGGGAGCATATACAGGCTAAACAAGAGCGGTGCAAGAATTGAGCCTTGTGGGACTCCGCATGTCACGGCGTCCACTTAGACGTATGCTCTTCTATACTCACATAATAACATCTCCCTTCTAAGTATGACCTGAACCATTTGATTACCCTCCCAGAAGGCCCGACCCAGATTTCCAGTCTCCCTAGAAGTATGTTATGATCGACAGTGTCAAACGCAGCACTAATATCTAGTAGTATCAGCACTGATATTTTGCCAGAAACAGATCTACAATGACTGATGACCACCTTGTGGCCTGCTTAAGGCTTGCAACCAGCTCCTACTGCCCTGACTACGAGAAACTAGCTGCCTCCTCCCAGTGCCAGAGGTCCCACTAAGGTAGAGAAGTTCACCACTTCTAAGAGATCTGCTTCAAAACAGTTAAGCACACTTTTGAAAAAAAGATGTGGGAAGTGTGTCAAGATAGCAGGTTGACTATTTAATGTGCTGTACTATTTCTTCAAAAATGTTGCTGTCAATTGCTTCAAAAACAAACATAGTAACTTATTTTTGAAATTGCGGTCGAATCTGTCTGACCTCTGCATAACTTGAGGATGTACTAATCGCCTTTCTGATATTATTGATCTTCTCAGAAAAGAAGGAAGCAAACTCATTGCATTTGCTACAGGCACACTGGGTTTGTTCTGTAAACATTTGTGAATGTTGCTGCTATCATAGCGGGGACCCGACACATATCACTGAGAGTTGTTATCAGTTGTTTTTGGTTCACTTAGAGCAGAAGGAGGAGTGTTTGGGCCCTGGCGTTGTGGCAGCGGCCGGAGAGCTCTCACAGGAGGAGGAGGACAAGCTGGGCCCACATGCTTTGGTGGTTGGGGTGCCCGCCGTTTTGTAGTTGATATATGTGGGCTTGCAGCAAAAGAGTGGGAGAGTTTGGTCCCAGCATACACCAGTTCCTCCATTTTCTGTGAGAAGCTTAGAAGTGGAGATGCTGGAGAGAGGGATAATGTGTCTGGTGAGATGGGCTCTGGCTCTGGTGTTTCCGGTGGCTGTGATATGTTGTCCTGGCTGTTTTCCAGAAAGTCGTCCTTGGGTGCTGAGTCTTGGAGCTGTTCTGATACGTCACAGTCTGTCTGTGATAAGTTCTGAGGGCAGGGCTCAGCCGGGATAGTTTCCATGAGCAGTCACTGTTGCGTTATCAGTGTCCTTGTGGCATGTGTCAACCACATGATGACTCGGAAGCTGATATGAAGTCCTGTCGTCACTCATACTTTGTCCAGGTGTGTGTGTGTGTGCCATTCAGGTTGAGTGGATTGGCAAACACTACTGAAGGATGACGGAGGGAGAAATAGATATTGTCCTTTAGCACTCTTGCACCAAGTTTGTTTGAGTGGAGGCCATCCAGTTTAGACAGTTGTCTATGGCCCCAGAAAAGATTGAAGTTGTCGATGAATTTGACCCCTTTTATACTGCAGGTTCTTTGTAGTCATGTATTCAGCCCAAGCAACCGTGAAAACATGTTAGGGTGTATTCACACCAGGAAAGTCCGCTAGTTCACTTGCTTTGGTCCGGACCAAATACAATGTTGATTTTTTTGTTTGGTGCGGTTCGCTTTCACACTGCCCTTTTTTGCGAGTGAACCAGAAATTATAAACAAAACCACACATGTGCTAGGGTCATCCATTTATTGGACAGAAATTCTCAAACAGTGAAAAACATGACGTGCAAAAACAGGCTAATCATGGAGATCTTCCGTAGTGCAGTTTTTTATTCTTTTACTGATTTGGTGTTATCAGATACTAACGCAATATGAGGAAACTTATGAGCATCATATGAGACAATGTCATACGATGTTGTAATTACGACTTGCCGAAAATAAAATCTATAGATATAAAATACTTAAAGCATATCACAATGTTAGTTTAAACATTTAACCTATATAAATGTGCGCTATTAGGTGCATATCTAATCGTTTGTGCGGAGAGTGGAAGCTGAAGCGCGCTTCAGGACATCAGTGTAAACAAATTAAATACGCTGTCATTTTTGCTCATAAAAGTAAGAATAATACAACGTTCGGAACTGTAAGGGCTCTATTTTTATTTCTGTGCACTCACAATATCAACAAAACGTTGTGCTTTTGTAAAATAAAGAAAACAAATAGGATGCGTTTGCTGTCTCGGTCTTGAACAGGAGCGCTTCACAAAAATGCACCGAAACTCAGCGAATATTTTCCTTACAGACATGATGAATATATCAATAGAAAGCTTTAAATGACTACAAAATGAAATAATTAAAATCCAAAACAAAAACTCTTATTATTATGTAATCCGTAAACATTTCTAAAGGCACGTCCAATGATGAGATGGCGAGTCAGGCCGCTGTCTGCTCGACCTTGAGCGCCTGTTAGTAGCGATGTTAGCTGCTGGCTGTTACGATCCATATTCAATCACATTTGGGGATTCCTCACCCACATTCATTAATGCTTCAAATCTGTTCTCAAGGTGTATAGGGGGTGGTAGAATACCAGTGTTTCCAAGCCTTGTCATAGCTGCATCTGGGGTAGAGGATGCTACGGCAGCAATACAAGATACTCGTGACAATCTGATGTCTCAAGTGCCTTTGGGTCTCGCTTGCTGTTTATGCCATCGATTAATGTATCGATCAGTTTCGGCTTGTTCCTCTACACTTGGTATTAACTGTTGAGATTCACTAGATTCACGGGACTCACCGGCTGTATACTGAGGGGGTCCGTGATGACGATCTGCTGTGTGTTCCGCCTGTTTTGGAAGTCCAGCATGTAACTTTGTTTCAAGAACCGCAATCCTTTGTAGAAGTCTGTGGCAGTTCATGGCATTTTCTTTCTTGTCTGTTTGAATGTTGGCAGCTGTGTTTTCCCGTCTCCTGAATGTAAGCTGCTGGTAGTGGGAGGCAAAGAGTCTTCTTTTTCGTAGTATTATTCCACTCCCGAAAAGTTTTTAGTTTAGTGTTTGTGCCAGAAATGTGTTGTTTGAGCACTGTGCTGACCTGCTGAAGTTAAAATCTTAGAAAAATCTGAGAAAAGTACATAAACAGGGAGCAAAGCACAGAGCAGTAAGCAAGAGCGTCCAAACAGTAGCGACGCCGGAAGCAGAATGAGGTTTAAGTTGTGCTGTAGCGACATATATTTTCTTTGATATTGTGGCGAACATCAGAGTAAAATTTTTATCTAAAGTAAAAATATAAAAATATGCATTAAAACATTGAAAACCATGTTTTTTTTCATTGGAAACACTTTTTGCTTTAAGTCAGTGATTATGCAGAACTGCAGAACTTTTTATTTGATCATATGAAAATAAATGAGGGAATAAATGTAATGGCTGAAAAAGTGGTTGATCACTATTCCACTCCAGTACAATGATCTGTGCATGTGCTCATCTTGTGAAAACAATAATTCTGACTTGACTTGACGGCAGAATAAAGCCTCACCAAGACTGTGTATTTAGCAAACAAAAATCTGTTTTTTAAAGAGAGATCTAAATGAAACAAAATTATTTTTCCATAAAATAAATGCAACATAGGATGAAATACCACAATTCTCCTTCCATCGCAATCTAGAAGTCTTGTAGGACTGCATTTGGAGGTGATCTACTGGGAATCCCTGACGCACGGAGGACTCATAAATGACATTAAAACAAGGCGCTGCCTGTAATGGTATGATGCATCCCAATGTGCTTACTGATTAATAAACGTTCCCCGGGTCCCATTTCGCAGATATACAACCCCGCCAACACTTCTCCCATTGCTGTCGTAAGTAGTTTTCTGGACAAATGCTTTTCAGCTTCAGCGAGTTTCTCTTGTTTTTTCTCTCTTAGTTTTTATGTACCTTTGTTATGTTCCTTCTGCCTTCATGTCTTTGCTGATTACCTGTCTCAAAGGCTGTAGATGAACATAAATCACACCCCCTTAAAGGGCTTTTCCATAAATTTATCCATTAAGAGACACCAGCATGAGGTCTGTATATGATCAGCAGTCCCTGATAAAGGACTACTGTAAAAAGTCACTTCATTTTATTATCAAAATCAATCTGTGCTTTATGCCGTTCAAAAGCTTGAGGTCGGTAAGATTTTTTTAAATGGATTTGAAAGAAGTCTCTCATGCTCACCAAGACTCTGTTTATTTTAGCAAAAATGCAGAAAGAAATATTATGAGATATTAGTACTGATATTAGTCTGATGAATAGAACATTTGAAAACAGCATTTTTAAATAATTTTTAAATACAAAAATATGTACACACATATAATATACATAATGTAAAATATTCATCAATAATTCAGTGTATGGCTGTGCGTGCAATACAATGTGACATAAAAAAAGTTGTTATTCACTGAATGTTGAAATTTTCTGTTGTTATTCACTGAAAATATTCATGATGAACTTTGCTATGCTTGTAATGTACTATGCTTGTAAAATAACTATTTTTGTAATGTACTATATCACAGCCACTATATATCAAACTTCAGAAACAAATTTAAGGTATACATTGTTGCAGTAAATAGATATTTTACTTTAAATCAGGAGTTAATATTCAAAATGTGCTACTGCTCTGTATAGAATATCACACGCAAAGACATTAATCAGTGCTCCTTCACTGTAGTCTCATATCTACTTGTGTGCTTTGTTTATATTCATAATTCACTGTCTTATCCAGTGCTATTAGCTGCCGGTTGACCTTTGTACAAAATCTATGTTTCAGCCGGTCACCCTATTTGTCCCCTCACTACACTCCAGTGGGAAAGATAATTAGGGTTGAGATGAAGTTTGTGTGTGTGTGTGTGTGCGCGCGCGCACTAAAGGGATCTGCTCTGTGAAAATGGGCTGGTCAGTCCTCACATGCTCAATTTCTTATTTACGATGTTCTTGTGTATCTAATGTAAAATCAATGCGTCAATGTGAGGGGAAGTTAGAGCCCTACTAAAGATAATGAGAAACTACTTAATGATGTTCCCGCTATGCTTTATTACTGGAGGAGAACTGCAAATGTCATATAAGCCGTAGCAAACAGTGCATTCAATTTGAACAGGTTATCTGAGCTGACTTTTGCTCACTCTGTACAATAATGACCGATTCAGCAATTTTGAGGCAAACCAAGAATTTTAAGAGTTTTTCATTTCAAAAAGAAATTAAAGCTGATATTTGAGGGAAATGTAATTTAGTGCATTCAGCAGTATTTTCTTTCACAAATGCAAAATGTATATAGTTTTAATTTTCAATTAATTTATAAACATCAAATATATTATATAATATAAAATTTGTACATTGTCTTATTATATTTTATTTTATATTTTAGACATATTTGACAACCAACAATTATGAGGACTGTCAGACCCACCAAGTGCTTTAAAGTTAAAGTTCTCATTGATTTGTATGGCATCTTCAAGCAGACAATGTTTAAATGTTCTTTCTGAAGAGACATGATCTATTGAGTAAAACCTCAGATTAAATCTTTAAATCAAAATGTTAATGTAAATTATATTATTTATAAATAATCAAGGCAACAAGTACCACACCGTTTTCTGTTTTTATGTTATTTTGGCCAAAATAATGTTAATTTTGGATTTTATGTTTGTAAACATAATGTACTCCAACACGTATTAGACAGACTGTGATTTACATGATAATTTATATTAAAAGGTTTTACATTAAAATTTTACTTTTCTAATTGATCATCTTAAAAGATCTATTAAAGATATATTTTTCATGTATTATTATGAATAATAATAATAATAATGAAATGTTCATGCACGGTTTGAAACACTTTAAACAATGACCCCATTTTGTCTGTGTATTTTGACTTAGGTGCATTTGCTTGAAACATTCTCAAGATTTATTGTTTAAAAAAAGCTAGGCATTAAATACTGAGTAGGGTTTCTTACTACATGTTTGGTGTTGGAACACAATATATTTTCTTTCCACTCTCATTGGCACAGGCTAGATTGACGTGCTTATGGCAGCATTTCCCATACGCCATCTGGTAAGTAAGCGAGCACAGATGGTTCACCTCCAGATTGGGAGTATGTTTTGATACTCTCCCACCCCGTAAAGCACAACTAAGTGACAGTGAATATTGATCAGTAAAAAATGGAGTAAATGAGTAGGAACATTCACTGAGGCTGCTAAAATCAATTCCTGTTAATGCTTATGAGAATGGTTACAGAGATACTAAGCCACTGGGAACTGTTGTGGCTCAGTGAAAAGGAAAATCTTATTTTGACTGGATCTGTATAGAGATAATCAATAAAGCGATCCTAGGCCCATGTCTCATACACGTGATTCTCCACATCTCTTTTTTAGGGCCCTCGACGGCAGGTGACACATACGAGAAGCTATTTTCTGTGATCATTGTCCATATTGTACATTCACTGTAATGTTTGGCCATTTTGCCCTGCAATACTTGAGGCTCATGAAAGTGATTAGCCATAGTTTATTCTAGCCTTGCCTCAGAGCAGGTAAATTTCATGTGTGCCTGGAATTCACTGATACTTAAAAGTTGATGTTATTTTATTGTTATAATTTATAATTTGACTCAGTAATGTTGGGTATATGGAGAAGAGAAGGGGGACTAGCACTGAGCTCTGAGGCACACCAATGTAATTTAATTTAGATTATTAATTTTCTATTTACAAAGATGAGCTTAATATACTAATAATTAAAACAACATGAACATATACACTTAAATTATAGTCTATAACATTAGCAAGCATGCTGTTATACTGAATTTCAGTATGGTTGTGATGGTCTTGTACGGCACCTATAGTTGAATCACGAAGTGTTACTACACATGTACTCTCTCATCTTCTCCCTTTTTCCAAATTAATGTTATGTTAATGTTATTTTATTGTTAAAATTCGTGTAATTGGGCCCAGTAATGTTTGGTATATGGAGAAGAGAAGGGGGCCTAGCACTGAGCCCTGAGGCACACCAATGTAATTCAAGTTAGCTTCTTAATTTTATATTTAAAAAGATGATTAAAATATACTAATAATTAAAAAGTGATGAACAAGTACACGTAAACAGTAGCCTATATCATTAGCAAGTATGCAGTTGTACTGAGTTTTAGTATGGCTGTTATGGTCATGTACAGTACCTATGGTTGAATCACAAAGTGTTACCACACATATTCTCTCTCATCTTCTCTCTCTTTCTAAATAAATGACTATTGCATTCCAGGAAATGCTTTTCCTAGTGAAGTTCAGCTTCACCACTGAGCTTTTAGAGCTTTTAGCAGGGTTTATCAACATTGGCCCTCAAGGTCCACTTTCCTGCAGAGTTTAGCTCCAGCATTGATCAAACTTACCTACATGTAAATTTCCAGCAATCCTGAAGACCTTGATTAGCTTGCAGTTGAAGCTAAACTCTGCAGGAAAGTAGACCTCATGGGCCAGAGCTGAGAATCCCTGTTTTAGAGAATTGAACTATATCTGCACTTAAATCTGAGTTTGCCAGATTATGCCTTCCTCACAGAGTAAGTGCTATTTTCCTTCAGCACTTCTTTTTGAACCCCTATAAAGACCTTGCCATCTGTCAGTGTCACTTTGGCGACAAAGTGGCCATGTTTAATTGAAAAACAATGAGAGGGCAAACAGGAGGGTCAGAGCAATATTCACCGCTGCTTCCCAGGTCACCCCCTTGTTCCCTAGCACTGTGTCCTGGCATTCAGAATTAGCCGCAGAGATGTCAGGGCACATCATGTTCAGTCAAATGTCCTGCCCTGGTCTTTATCGCTGAGGTAAGGGGACAGATATCTCAACGGCCTTATCCTGCAAGCCCAAAGGTAATCAATGTTGAAGGGAATATGCTTGCGTGATGTGATCGCTGCAGACGTGACGGTCTATCTGGTGGGTGCGCCGTGACTGGACAAATGTATTTTGTGGCATGATGGGCACTGGCATTTCAAGAAAAGCCCTGGCTGTTTTTATTTATATATTTATTTATGTTTGCTGTCATTTCAAATACCATCACCATGGATGTCAAATAGATTGTGAAAAAACACAAAAACATTGTCATTTCTGTAGATGCTTGTCGAACAAAATCGGTTGATCAAGCAATGGAATTTTTATCAAACTGAACTGTGAATTTACTACTTTTAGAAAGGGTTTTGTGGAAAGAAAACACTCTAGAGGTTTGGATGACATTGTGCTTTAAGGCCAGCTAACAAAGGGTCACTGATGCCCAATGGGCCTTATGTCTTTACACAGTGGCATCTTCATTTCCAACACCCACAGTAACCTTGCATTGGCATTACATCATTCAATCCTCATGGGTCATTTTCAGGAAGCAGTGCCATTTAAACATGTGGTTTCAATAGAAAAGGCTATTGCTGAACTTTCAGAATGGAATATACATTGGAGGTCACTATAGGGGGATCCTTTCCTCCCAGTTTTCAGATTAGTGATCAACCAGTACTTTTTTTTATGTCTACTTCTTATATTATTACCCACAACCTTAAACATGTCCTTAACAGCATTCCAAGTTACTAACCTCAAGTCTAATCTAAAATATTACAAAACTTTTTACCTTGTTACAGTATATTTGGAATACATTTGAATAGACAATGTTTTGTTTTGTGGCTGCCCTGTTACTGTACATTCAAAACGTCTAGTAACGGCATTAGATAGCAAATACCATCATACCAGATATTTTACAGTCAATACTTGTGCAGTTTCTTGAAAAAAAATATTAATGTCTTCAGTTATTAGTTCTTTACTTTAAGTGCAGAAATCTGACAAATAATCTGACTAATTCAATACACTTTTAATTATATCAATGGCAAGTCATGGGGTCATAAGAATGACCCATCTATTATTTGTGAGTCTAGGGTGACCATAAGTCCTATTTTTCCTCGGCATGGCCTGGCTGGGATTTGTAAACCAAAAAACATGTCCAGGTTTTGGCTTTGCTTGAGGACTGTAGAGAGCATGTCAATTGGAAAACAAAGCCATAATCCATAATCCAGAAAATTTAGGCTATTTAGAAATCACGGCCAGGACATGTCCAAAAAATAAAATACATACATACATACATATACAAATAAATGCATACAAATAAATAAAAAAATGACTATATAGTCAGTCATATGTGCTACAGAAAGATACAAAATGCAGGTGACTGTTGATTTTCGTGCACAATGAAAGACTGACTTACTAAAAAAGAGAGAAACAGACAGATAAAAATCTGTCTGCAGGCTCAGCAGAATGTGCCCGCCGGACTCTCTCTTCTCCGGTGTGCTTTCAGGCTTGACTGAGCGCTCAGCAGACCCCAGTGACCTGGTTAAATGTACCTGTGTACGGCCCCACATAAAACAACAGCCTGATTTTCTCAGGGCACAAATCTGACAATGCACCACATCTAACATCATAACACAGCCAGTGTGTGGTGACAGAATTGACACTATCTGCTCTAACAAGACCTTCATATCCTGTGTGCAGGAACTCTTCAGGTGAACTGCCCATACAACAAATAGGAAGATATTTACATAGGATTACGTGAAGCATATCGCGGCATAGTTTTTCCATAAGAGGCAGGCTTTCTGTGACAGATGGACCGCACGGTCCGGGATCTGGATATGCTATTAAAAGCTTAATGATTACTACTAAAATCCAATCATAAGACATAATGAACCTATTATTTTATGTGGGGAGTTGTAAATAGGTGTGACTCCACAAAGAAATCCATCACGGTGGCCCACCGAGCAACTCAGAGAAGGCATATCATATTTAATAAGCAAATCAATAACATTCATTATGGACAGATCATCCCCATGAACAACAATATAACAGGATCGCATTTCCAGCACCGCAGCCTGTATTCAAGATAATGCAATTTACTGCAGTGTCAAAGAGCAAAGCTCTCGAAATGAGAGATTTTTCCATAAAAAATTTTTTGTTCCTGACGACTAAGGCTGCTTTCCCCTGTATTTGAAGGTTTAATATTTTCTAACACATTTTATTTTGCAGTTTAAGGAAGATTAGCACTTTCTGAGTTTATTTTATATCTCCGCTAACAATATCCAGCAGTTGATATATGCAGTTGCAACATCAAAGGAGAATTCTGTGATTTATCTGAACCAACAAATGTGATGGAAATGGAAATCACATTTCAGATTCATTCGGTGGTGGAGATTATATTTTGATAACATTTTTGGAATTAAATGACAGACTCCTTTGTCTTGCTAATAGTTAGCATTTTATGGGACGTAAATGCACATAATTAAATAAAATGTTCACCCTTTTCATTTCATTCTAAATTATAAATGTAAGTATGTATTAAGTTATATCTTAATTAGAAATGACAGTAAAAATATCCTTCACACAAGTGTATTTTTAGTATACTGTATTTACATTGATTTTTTTCTTCACAAATCACGTGTCAGATTTCATCTCAAGCTTCTGACTGACACAACTGCCTCAAGTATGCTAACTTTTGAGGGGGAAAAATGTTGGTTCTAGTTGAAATGGCATTACAATTGCCAGGCATGTTTATAATAATACATTTTAACACAGTATTCACATGTTTAAAGGCTTTTTCACTCACAAAAATAAGAGAAGGCATGGCACAGTGTTTCCAAGAAAGTTTTAATGTGACCTTAATGTGAAGAAACACAAGAAGAAGTGGCAACAAATAGGTCTGTGGTCACTAGGGGGCATATTTTACACATTTGCAAGAACCCTTTCTCTTATTTCAAGTCACATTATATGTTTCCACAGGAAGTTGTCTCAATAAAGCTGTTTCTTTATTTTTCGTCAAAGTAGAGAAAACCTACCTCCGCAAACTTTTGCGTTCACTTGAGGTCTCACTCCGTAGCTCTAGATTCCCAAGACTCTGCCTAAAAATAGCCTGCGCTAGTTTATAAAGCATGTGTCCTTTTGACAGATGGATATTAAAACCATCCATGCTTTATGTAATGCCACATTACGCATCTCTCATCATCCACAATGAAAGGATCTCCACATGTACTCCTCCAGCTTATAATTACCATTAGAATTATTCGTCTACCCCTCATCAGGTTCCAGACAACCTGTGGTTAGTCTGTACACTTTAGTGAAGAGAAACCGTGAAGGGTTCAATTACTCCTGAGTGCATTCTCTCTTCACTCGGACTGGTAATGCGCTCCAAAGCCAGGATGATTGGATTATTCTGCCTTACTAGATGCGCACAGATGCCGATCACTGTTTTTTTTTTTTTTTAATGACAGGTTTTAGGACACGAGTGCAGTCATGGATCACGTATCTGACAGTCATGAACTTGAGCGAGAGCAATAATTGGGTCGAGTTAATTTGAGCTTGGTTTTCTAGAGTTACATACAGTGGTGTCAAAATGGTCCAGTAGTCCAGTGGTTCAGGACCCATATTTAACAGTGGACATCATGTTGCAGCAGCAGCAGCACTGAAATTATATTAATTTCATATATTAAATATTTAATAAAAATGTTGCTTAATTTAAATGTAATATTTAATATAAAATTATTTTTTATTATAAATATTATTATTAAAATTCAAATTTTTTTTATTATTAAAATTATTCTCATTAAAATTCACCAGTGGTGTTTAATTGTCAATGAAAATAATTCAAAGCAAAAATATTAATGCTTGCTGCATGTGAATCAGTCTTTAATTATGTCACCTTGCATAGTTTTAACAAATAAATAAATACATAAATAAATACACGTTGCATTTAAAAAATGTATTAGAAAAATAAATAACTTTAGAATTTATCATTATTTGGCATGTTCTTCTTCTGTTTAAAAGCAATATTTGCCACCTGCTCTTATGAGAAAATATAACTATTTTATGAATATGAAATTGTATAAATAAGATGCACATTCGCCAAAACATAAAATAGTTATGAATTTCCATGAGAGTGTATTAAATAATTCTCACAAGATACACAATTCTGCAATTATTTACTCATCCATTTCACAATGTTTCCATATTCAAATTTTGGTACTATTTTTCACAGCTCTTTTCCATAAAGTAAAATGACAATTCATAATAGTGACATTTGTCAAGCTCAATAAAATACATATTTATCTATTTATTATTATATTATCTTTCCAGATTTTTACAGTACATATTCTCTTACTTTGGACCTCATTTTATGTTTTCAGTGTGTGTATAAAAACATTTTTATTTATTTACAAAATTGGAGAAATACTTGTTCTTATCACATTATCAAATGTATGTGCATATTGCACTTTAATAAAGTATTTAATCACATAAATACTTAAATCTGCAATGGACAGTCTAATGGTGGCTTTTGGGCAAATTTACTGCAGAATTGGTGGGTAGGGACTTCATTTACTGTAGTTTAGGAATCACCTTTACAAATACAGACCCTTTTTAGGATCCCTGTGGGATGCTTAATGTAAATGCCATTATGCATTACACAGGAAATCAACAACATTAAAGGCTGGAGTCTGTGGCGACCTGGTTGTTCACTCTCCCATTACGAGCTGCTGGGGTCTGGGCCATCTGTCAGTCTAACCAGAGATAGATTCAGAGAGTGAGTCTGTTCCACTTGGATGAACTCTCTGTAAAGCAATATTTCACAAGATACAACAAAAAAAATAGAGGCTCCACCTGGGATTTAACCTACAAGAGTAATAACATACTGTGTGCACTAGATCTATTCTACACTTACTAGAAACAAGGGGAAAGTACTGCTATGTTTCATTTGGTGTGGGATATATTTACAGTGCTGGGTGGTACAGTTACTCTTTATAGATTACATGGTTACATGCTATTTATAAAATGGCAGTAAATTATTCATAATGTATTGATTCAACACGGTTTTCTTATATACATTCGGAAACTCTTCCAGATTCATGGTACTGCATACACCAGCCACTAATCAGGTGACTATAATTACACCGAAAATGAAGAGGCCACTTAGTTTTTTTCTGTGTGACATTTTTACAATTTAATTAATTAGCTTTTCATCACCTTGTGACCCCCTGCTGTTCTTCCAGGAACCCCAGTTTGGGAACCCTCTGCACTTCATGATACTGATAACAAAGAATGAAAAATATGTCAAAAGTAATCTAAAAGTAACCAAAACGTAGTCAGAATACATTACCTATTATGTGTAATCCAAAAGATCGTGTTACTAACTACGATTTCCGTCATGTAATCTGTAATCATTAATGGACTACAATTTGAAAGTAGTATTCCCAGCACTGTATACAGTATTTAGAACTATACAGTATTTAATAATTCTAGATTACATTAATAAAAATACAAATGCTAAACAGTGAAAATACCTAAAGGTATTAGGTATTAGGTCTTTTGTTTTCATGAAACCGTGTTTCATTTCACACCGTTTTCATTCACCGTGTTTATATTTTACTTGTTTTGTTTGCAGACGTTCACATGTGAGCACATTTTTATACATTACTGAGGTTACCAAGGTCTTTCTCTGAAAATAAACAACTTATAACACTTTGGCAAAAGTCTCCATTTGCTCTCCATTTAATTTCTCGACAACTAGGAGAAACAATTGAGATGTTGTAAACACATTTCTATCACAACACTCCATTCTGGTGTCCTGGCAAATCTAAGCATAGTTTGAGACAATGTTGAGATTTCTTCTAATAAATCTTTAGGTAGCTCGTATTACAAGATGCTTTTTTTTCCAGGAGAAAAATCTGAGAAGCAGGACATTTATTGTAGATAAAAGTCTCCATTTGCTTTATTTTTAATCTCACTGCAATCTAGAAGAAGCAATCAATATAAATTAAAGAGATCTAATTTGTGATTTAAATTTTTAAATAAGTTTGGTAGTGGTGGGTGGCATTATGCACAAATGAAACTGATCTCTTCTATTTTATTTATTTTTTTTATGTAAAGATAATCTACATCCCACGTTAGTGCAAATAACACCCGCCTAAGCTCGTTTCTAACTCTGAACTACGGTAGCCACACTCCTCCACACATTGACTCAGTAAATCCTCAAAACACAAATAAATAAACAAGATACGAAAATGAAACGCACCAAAAAAGTGGTACTGCAGCGTTGAAGTGGCGTTTCCAGATGGCGAGCGCGCCACCGACTGAACTACGGAGTGACTGAGGCATCATTAGGCATTTATGAGTGCATATAACCAGCTCATTTGTTTCTATTTCTGTCTGAGTGCAATGAGGCTCACGGAAATCAAATCAGTCTGATAATGGTGCTCATTATGCACAAACTTCATCTGTAGTTGCGCCGTTTGAGGTCCTGCCCCAAAACAGGCATTGTGTTGGTTTGAGTAACACATTAATTTGCGTCACAGGGACTCGTGTCTTTACAATACGTTTAAGTTTTCCTCTTCTACTCTGCTACGGATTTATATGGAAGGGCAAAGTGAATGTTTAGTTGCGAGACAAACAGCATAGATGTGTGCAAACATATATGCATGCATGTGTGGAGACTTGCAGAAGCACAAAGTCACAAAGAGTTGTGCTCATTAAGAAATTCCTGGCTCTTCAGGGAGGAGTGGGTGAGACCCGGACGATGAATCACTTGAGAACTCGAAAACGAGGCAGTGATTTTTAGCCGCCAACCAAAATACCACACCATATCCACGGCATCTGTTTTCCTCAGCTGACATTTAGATACAGCATTAGTCAGCCATAGGGGTGTATGTGTCCACAGAGGCATCGATTTACTTATTTTAATTTATTTTCTGTTGTCACTGAATGGTCGGTTCTGTTAAAAACAAATTAAAGGGTTAGTTCACCCAAAAATGAAAATTAGATGTGTTTTACTCACCCTTGAAGCATCCTTGCTGTATACGACTTTCTTCTTTCAGACGAATCCAGTCGGAGTTATATTAAAAATCGTCCTGGCTATACCAAACTCTATCATTGCAGTCAGCGGGTGTTGCAGTTGAACAGTCCACAAGTCGTCAAATAAAGTGCGCGCATCCATAATAAAACTGCGAATGCATGCGTTTTTGTAAGAAAAATATCCATATTTCAAACGTAATAAACACTTTTCTCTCACTTCCGCTGACTGTCATACGCAGAAGCCGTTCCGGCAGATGACGCAGCACGTATGCGCAGGGCGCACGCCTCTGAGATATGCTAGTCTTGCGAGTTTGTTTATAGGAGCAACGGAAGCAACGTTTCCTTACTTTAGCAAAGTAAAACCAGTCTCCTCTTGGTTTATCACCCCCCGGAGCCGTGTGAGGCACGTTTATTATGAATGCGCGTGCTTTATTTGACGACTTGTGGACTGTTCAACTGCAACACCCGCTGACTGCAATGATAAAGCTTGGAATAGCCAGGACAATTTTTAATATAACTCCGACTGGATTCGTCTGAAAGAAGAAAGTCATATACACCTAGGATGACTGAGTAAAACACAGTCTAATTTTCATTTTTGGGTGAACTAACCCTTTAAACCACTTCTGACAACGACATCTGAAGGGCTTGCCATGAAAAGTCAACAGAAAATCAAAACTGATTTTACATTAATAATGCTGTTAAAACTGTATTTCATCAGGCTGTAATAACTTACAACCTGTATTAACTTACAACAGATAGTTTGGTCCTCGAATCTTTAGTGGTGAGGATTTTTAGTGGTTTTTCTCGAAAGTAGGTCACTGAAGTCACTGAAGCATTCATTCAACCAAACTGTGCAAAAAGAACGATTCATTCAGGAACGAATCACCAAAAATTGACTGTATGCTGCTTGAAGTCATGTTGTTATTCTGCTGTGAAGATTATTTTTCATTGGTGGAACAAAAACAGACACAGTAGCTGGCAGTATTGTGTCTAAAATGTAAGTTGATGAATGTTAACTTTTGTATAAAAGCAACATCACACTCATTGTTTTTCAGCTTCGTATGAAGTAGAGTTAATTTTAAAACACTCGTAATCAGACTACAGTTACTTTTTTATTGATTACATGATTACATATTATTTATACAATGGCAATAAATTATTCATCATTCATTGATTCTCCCTAATTCCTCTTTTTCGTCTTTTAAACTTTCCTTTCTAAAATAGCCTACCGCTTATATACATTCAGAAAGTCTTCCAGTTTTGTGCACATTCACACAAAGACCAGTTACTAGTCAGGTGGCATTTGACCACTTTAACCAGGCATTACAATAGCTTTGGAAGGCTTTTGTCTTTCAAACACATTAAAATGCACAAATTCACGTTATTTCTTATTTACATGTAATGCATGCATTCCAAAACGTTTTTGTCATCTGAACACCTTTCACCTAATATATTTACTTGAAGTACCCTGAGATTTTAAAATGAATATTTTGATAATTAAGTATCACATTTGCATGTGCATGGTTCTCTGTTGGTTAATGTTCACATGACATGCAGGTAAACAAATAAAATAAATTTACTTTTTTAGTAAGTGTTTTATTTTGATTGACAGTATTCTAAAATGGTTTATTTTTAATTTTACATTTTGATAATTTAATTAATTATTAGCTTTTCATTAAACTCACAAAGCCCCTGCAGTTCATTTACGAACCCCAGTTTGGGACAACTTGAAGTAACGTAATGTTTAATGCACTTCATGTTGTTAATTACAACAAATGGAATATATTTTCTTACTCTTTGTATTTCTATATCAATATGGTTTGATATAGCAAACCATATTGGCAAGATTATCCTATTTAAATCAATGTGATAAACGACTTGGGTCAAAAGTAATCTAATCAAAAAGTAATCTGATTACATTGTGTAATGTAATGGGTTACGTTACTAACTACAATTTTTGTCATGTAATTTGGAACCAGTAACAATTTCAAAGTAATCTACTCCGCTCTGGTCATCAACCCTCCCGCCTTGCGTATTTTGTGTTTTCGCTTGTTTTTTGTCTTTGGTGATCTTTCTGTCTTTTGATTTCTGGCTTCAGACGTTTTTTTCCCCCCCGCTGCACACAGGTACTCCTGTCTCTGGTGGTAAATCACTATAAAAAGTGTATTCTGTTGTCTAATTTTCACTTTTCACATTAGCAATTAGCAAACAGCTCTAAGCTACTAACATATCTACAGAGGTTGCAACCAATGTGCGCGAGTATTCTCACATGATTTCAACATAGTTAAATACATTGAGCAAGGAGACTTGCATCATATATAATTAAAATACTTGTTGACACTTTAGATTAGGGAACACATATTCATTATTAACTAAGAGTTTTCCCTCAATAAACCCCTAATGTGTTGCTTATTAATAGTTAGTAGCTATGATTCCTTTCACCTATTTTTATGCACATTTTGGAATATCGCATAAAAAACCGCTGGATGGAAACACCCAGATGCGCATACATTCTAAAAATGCGCATTAAAAACTTATGCGCACATTTGAGTAGGGTAAACTTTTTATCCGATAAGAAAAAATGAGCATAAACTACGATGGAAAAACATTTACCGAAAAAAAATTCCTGAGTCATGGGACTTTGCGCTATGAGACGGGATAACTTGACTAACCAGCGGGCCGATCTCGTTCACAGTATCTATATGTTGTTTTGAAATGCCTGAGCAAAGTCTGTCGTCAAAGTATTTCTGTATAATTGTCTCACACCGACTGCATTCCCAAACAGCTGGCATCCGCCTCCAAAAGCATTGACAACATTTATTGTGTTTCGTCTGCTCGCTCTGAGGCGCACGTAATTTTTCATATATGAACATTATTATATTCAGTGGCTTCTCCTACTTTCTTAAGTGATATTTAGTGCCAGTTTACCAGGAAGTGACGATTTTGTTCTCTTTGACTCATTGGATGGAAACGGCGCTTTATACGCAAATGTTGTATGCGATATTCAAGTTTTTGTGCATACATTTAATTTGAATCTTTGGATGGAAACTAGATTGCAACTACGTGCCAAGATGGCGACGGCCACCTCCGCCCACTTTTGAGCTTCAAAAACGCTCTTAGGAAATCTATGGGTGACGTCACGGACACTATGTCCATGTTTTTACACAGTCTATGGTTTCAAGGCACTTCAGGGGACCTGTAAGAAGCAACTAGATAATAGTGAGAATTGGTCCTTAAAATAAAGTGTTACCAAATATTTTATATGAAACTATTATGAGTGCAGTCTTCATCTCAAGTGAGTGTATACACTATTTAGATTCACAAAAACTGTTTATTTCATCATGTGTAAAACTCACAGACCCGGCTGACACTCAGTTTAACTAAAATGGTGGATGCAATGTGAGTGGGAGGAGCAAACTAAAGTTAAATTCAGTTTGGAGTGTTGCCAATAAACATGGAGATGGAAAGCAACGGCTGCAACATTAATCTTTCCAGATCTCTTCAATATCATCTGGGATGATTTGAGGAGAATTGTATTCTGCTTGGTTTGGTAACCTCTTGAAATTGTGCTGTTCTACCTCACAGAGCATAGAGTGAATAGTATCATATTTCACGCTGTTTCAAACCATTAACCTGTCTGAGGCTTCACTCTTTCCAATTTCAAACAGGCTGCTATTGGAAAAGTACTCGAAGACCAAAAAAAAAAGGATGTTTTGGTCCTTCAAACAACTAGCATCTCTCATTTGCAGAAATGTTTGGGAGAATGTATATATGTATTATGTATTCATGATGGTTAATGCCAAATGAAAAGCTTCCAAATTTCCCTGACATTTAGAATAATTAGTGTTTTTCCAAGTATCACTATTACTATTGCTTATACATACTGCTTAAATTTTGAAAAACGTCTAATCCTAAGGTGCCAGGGACATGAAGTATACTTCAAATCAACATATCAACCAAATCAATCAAATGCAACCTGTTTGATAACCAATTTAAGATTTTTTCTAAGCCAACGATAAAACAAGGAAAAAAAGACTCTGGGGGTGCTTTCACAACACTGTTTTCAACTAAAAATGGAAAACTTTGAATGCATTTTGGCTGTTCATTTACACAACAACAGTGTTTTGGGAGTCTGCAAACGTAAACTTTGGAAAACAGGTTTCAAAGTGCACATTTTTGAAAACAATACCGTTAATGTCTCTGTGTAAACTACGAAAACGTGAATTTGTGAAAACGGTCACGTTATGTGCATGTGTATTGCATGTTCAGTCTATAGGAATGTGCAAAAGCGTGTAGTGTTTCTTTATAGTGATAGCGCCATCTACTGGCCTGGCATGCACAATATAGCATTTTTAGTTGTTTTTGTGGATCTGTGTGAACAGGGCTCATTTTGACAACATTGTCATCAATCTTTACTTATTTATTTATTTTTTTTAAGTTCTAGTGACCACTAAGAAACACCCTAGCAACCACTTCACAACACCTTGGAGACCAACCTTGAAATCTTAGCATCATGGCGGTGAGTTTATCACGAACAAGATCCACTCATGTTTTCTTCAGAATTTGCAAGAATCTTGTTTGATAGTATCATCTGTCACGTCCAAACGTCGTCCAAGGTCACTGAGTAGGGAAGGCTATATTTCAGCTATCAGCTAATTAGAACTCCAGTGATCATCAGAGAGTAATGGAGTATAGAAAATGCCTACGTCAGAACACATTAGAGCCAGCAAGGACAGTTTTCAAACCATTGAGCCATTAGAGAGGACGAAAAAGATACATTTGAATGAGTAGCCAATTAGGAGTTCCAAAGGAACGCTAAAGAATAGATTACATTATAATAATTGTGACTTTTTTGTGTGTAAAAACTGTAAAAAAGAAAACAATGTTGCACTGCTGTTCTTTTAATTATTAGATTAAGAAATTGTAATATATATTTCATTAACCTTCGGTACAGTAAACGTTTGATTGCAATATAGTGTTTCTCCATCAAAGGGATGTTTTACTTTCCCTTTTTCCAATTGCACACTTCAAATAAACCATTAAATGCTATTTCACTTCAAAAGTGCAGTTTACATATGCTAATAGGGCACTTAATCAAAAAAGCCACACGGGAAAATGCATCCCACTGATTTGATTGGTATGAGATATTGAGTGGCATTTGAAGAACGCCAAGACGTGACTGTATTTCCCACAATGCTCACACGTTGCAGCTAATGTTGATGTTCCATGAAGATATTTTGTAAATTTCCTACTGTAAATATATTAAAACGTAATTTTTGATTAGTAATATGCATTGCTAAGAACTTCATTTGCGCAATTTTAAAGGCGATTTTCTCAATATTTTGATTTTTTTGTACCCTCAGATTCCAGATTTTAAAATAGTTGCATCTCGGCCAAATATTGTCCTATCCTAACAAACATACATCGATGGAAAGTTTGTTTATTCAGCTTTCAGATGACATATAAATGTCAATTTCGAAAAATGGACCCTTATGACTGCTTTTGTAGTCCAGGGTCACATATTGTTTTGCACTGTTTTTGCTTGTAAACAGTACTTAATCTATGCATATTTCTTTTTTAATATATATTATTTTTAATCTATGCACTTTTCTTGTATTTATTTATTTTTTCCCACTGGAGAAAGCAATATTGTGGAGAGAGAACTCTATTATAGATAGATAAATCATATTTGACAATAACAATATCATAAATTTAGTTCTTCTAGCTAAAGAAAAATTATATATATATATATATATATATA
>NW_015659854.1:25752-30574 GCF_001515625.1 Sinocyclocheilus rhinocerous | reverse complement strand
TATATATATATATATATATATCTTTCAAATTCAATGCCACTAACCTGACAAACTAGCCCAATACCTCATAAACAGAAACAGAACTTTTAATAATATTTGAAAAAGTGCTGATGAGTTTTGACTGCATATGCATCAGATGGTCAGTGCATGGACTGATGGTTTACAGAATGTTGGTTTACTAAAACATACGGAAATATATTTTTAGAAGCATTCACAGCAAATCAGATTTTTAAAGGGCAGTGCTAATGCTGTATGATGACATGTCACATATTGATCTGCCTCAAACTTTGCAGCTGGCTTTCTAAGTGATGATTAGTTGACAAGTCAAAAAAGCCCTTAAAAGCCCTTCACAGAGCACTCATTTTGGGCGGTTAGCACACATTGGTCTGGATGAATTGAAAAAAAAAAAAAACACACAAAAGGAGACAGATTCTAATGACTTAGTTTTGATACACTTATCACGTACAATCACTTAATTACTTTGTAATATAAGGTCTTGATTAGGACAGCAGTGACTGAAATATAGAAGACATTTTGCCTTATCATTAGCGGGATTTCCGACTAATTATAATTTGTAATTAATGCAAGGACAATCTGATTTGCTCTGATTATGTGAGTGATTACACATTTCAGATCTGCATACTGCCAGAGATGCGTTAAATACTGAAAATGCCATCAGTAATAATAATAATGGTTGCATCCACACAAGAGGGTAAAAAGATACTTGGGAATGATTAGATGAAAATAAAAAATAATAACACAATGTTATCTCAAGAGAGAGAAATAATAATAATAATAATAGTTATTATTATTATTATTATTATTATTTGCCCACCAAATCAAAGTAATTTGACATTTTTTGGACAAGAAAGGTAAGTTAAGGTTGTAAAATATCATGTGGTGCAGCTCCACAAAAACATAAATATAAATATGCATGCATAAATAAATAAATAAGCCAACCAACCAACAAACAAACAAACTAATAAATAAATAAATATTAAGATGTGTAACTCACATGTATTAAATGTGTAAGGAATAGTCATATATGTTATTACTTGTTATATATACTTACTGTTATTATATGTTACACACATGTTTATATTGGAAATGTAATACATTTTCAGTAATAAAAAAAAAAAAAGATTATGATGTAAAAATGAATGGTATGACGGTATGAAAATAGTATGAACATTTTTCAAAAAATAAGAAACCAACATGAAATAAATAATATGCAAGCACTGCAATATTTATGGACTGTATTTTTACATTTTGTTTAGAAAATTGCTTGCATAGAAAATGTGCCGCAACAGTTTTAGGGCGTTATATCTTTATATGGCCACACTTTACACTTCCAGGGTCTTTGGTGATTTCCAAATGCACTGATGAGTCATGTTCCCTTTTCACGTCAACTGACCTGACTCATTTCAGGCTTACGACAATATGCTCTTCTTGACAATCCAGCATTGCTTTATGAACCTAGAAACAAATGTGAAGCATGTGGAACAGATACGGCACTGACAGATCCTCTTTTCCCGTAAACCTGGACTGTTTGCTCCTTGTCTCTCAGCGGTAATTGCACATGTCAGAGTGTAGCGTCTACAGCGTCCGTTCATAGCGTTTGAGATGTTGATTAGAGATTCTCGCATGCCCTCTCCTCTGATTTAATGTTACTCTAGTTGAAGAATGAAGATAATTTTCTCTAATGCCACATGTTAAGATAATTGCACTGTAATTGCCTTATCAAGGTGTCATAGAGGAGAGGGATGCAAAAAATAGAAGCTGCCAGGGGTTCTGCCCAGGATCAGCCGGCAGCGACTGTCATCATTACCACCTTCAACGGCACTTTTTACCAAATGCAAGGAAAATGTGTGAGCCATTGTTTTACCAATCTAAAAAAAAAAGAAAAGATGAGACATTCTGCAAAGCTCAAAAGTGCATTATCATCCCGCTATACAATAAGATTTGAAGTAGATTCCCAGGAGCACGTGTAGAAATTTCTCTAAAGTCTGATCAATACTTTGATAACGATGTTGATTTGAGAGGGTGAATCTGGATCAAATTAATGTAAATATCAAGTGTTTTTAAATAATGATTTTCATTTACATAAAACTGAATGGGTAGCATAAGCTTCAAGTGAAAAAATGTAACAATATCTGAAGCTACATGTGATATTTATTACAGTCTGATGGGTTTTTGATATAACTTCATTAGTAAATTCAAAACATTAAGGTCTAATGGTTTGCAGTCCTATTTATATTAACGCTGTTCGTTATGTTAATACAACTTCAATAATCACAAAATATTTCATTTTAAAGAGGCTTTGATGTTGGTGTTGATACCATTTATATTTCTCTTGACATAATTGTATCAAAAATAAGAAAATAAATCCATCCACCCCGATCTGTGATAGTAGTGATTTCAAACTGGACGCACCCAGTCCAAGAAAAATGTAGATATAATATGCCTTATATTTTGAAACATTTGAAAATCCACTTTTTTTTTTTCCACATTAGTGTTGTCATGATTCTGGAATTTCTAACTTTAATATGACACCTTCAAAAATATCTATATTCAATACCCACAACATTAAGGACATACATTTCTAGATTTTTATTCAAAGATATATGTAACACAGCTAGGACATGACAATGACTTATTTTTTATATTAATGAAAACTGCTTGAGGTGGTAAAACACTGAAAAAAAAGTTCTTTCTTTAGAGAGAATAATATGTTCCATATTTTTGACGCAGAATAGGGTGATATAAGCATTCTTAACACTTTAGATTACTAAAAATACTATACAATCATATATGTTATGCCTCATTCTATGATAAGAAGCCACATCAGATCACACAAAGAAGTTATTTCAAACACTCAACTGACTTTATAAAGTGAGATTTGTGTAAAAACATGTTTATAAATGGTTTATAAATGCTTCTCATTACACTGAGAGAAAATGCAGCATATCCATATTGAGGAAAAAGAGCATTGAAACAGAATCGATATGTATTGAAAAATCGATATTTTTGACAACAGTAATCTGCATATGTGTGAAATCTAACACACTGGCAGTGTCCTTAATGTCTTTGCCAAACATTAGTTATCATTTTTCTTTGCATGGGAATGGCAAGCAAAGCTGGGGACAATTGTGATACGTTATTGATTCCATTATATTGTCATCTGAAACTACATATTCCCTGACTCCGGGTTGCTGTAAAACTGAATAAAAAATAATTACTGAGACATTTCATAATGGAGAAATAATTTGATATGCTCTTCTTAATTTAGGAAGGTATTGAGCAATTTGGTTTCCTGCAGAGCTTAATATTGAAAAGGGTAGGTTGCATGTTTATAATCATCTTAAGCACTGCAGATCAATGCACATGTTCATACATTTTAGAATTTGCTGTTTTATGTTAGAATGTGAACAACTGATAGTTATACTGATATGTTTGGATTTTAGTGGGTTTCACATTAAAAGCACAATGCAAGTATAACACCATATCCAAGCATATTATTTACCATATAATATTACCACTACATACATATCAGAATTCAGTCTTTACAGTCATGCCATGTCTGTAGCATATTATAATTAATTATTGTAAATTATTCAACTAAACCATTCGAATAATAAAAAGTCACACTGTCATGGCTGAAATGGCGGTAAACAGGCTGGGGCTGTGAAACACTGTTGCGGTAATGACACCGCATACCCACAGTGCTCTGATTAATAAGTGATCTCACACAAAGAGGCCTGATTGCTGTACTGTTTCTCACAGAGAAGGACAAAATAGGTAAAAAAATAAAATAAAATTCCAAAGTTAACTTGAGATGTAATGTTTGTGAGTTTGGCCAGATTACATGGTTCGTAATTCCAGACAAATATCATAATCCAACTTTTTGATTTAGTAACAAGACATCTATATTTTGCCTTTGAAATGATATTTTAGACAATATAAATAGACCTAAAATGTATTCAAACACAGGCCATCAAAGATATAGATGAGTTTGTTTCTTCATCAGAACAGATTTGGAGAAATGTATATTCCATCACTTGCTCACCAATGGATGCTCTGCAGTGAATGGGTGCCGTCAGAATGAGAGTCCAAACAGCTGATAAAAACATCACAATTATCCACAAGTAATCCACACTCCAGTCCATCAATTAATGTCTTGTGGAGCCAAAAGCTGCATGTTGGTAATAAACCATCAATTTTAAGGTCAAATTCTTGCTATTAACAAACCATTAACTATGACTTTTGCCTCAATAAACCCCTAATTTGCTGCTTATTAATAGTTAGTAAGGTAGTTGTTAAGTTTAGGTAATGGGTAGGATTAGGGATGTAGAATCATGCAGAATATGTGCTTTATAAGTACTAATAAACAGCAAATATGTTAATAATAGGCATGCTAAGAGAATTGTTCCATATACTAAAGTGTTACCAACATTATAAACTTTAAACTGTTGCTTCTGGCCAAAATATGAGTCTATAATTCATAATAACTCTTCCTCGAGTGGAAAAAGTCCATTCCTTGTTCTTTCACATCAAAATCCACCCACATATTTTGTTTAGAACTGTTTTGGCTTGTAAACAGTGCTTAATCTGTGTATATTTCTCTCCTGATTCATATAAGATGACTTAAGATGACGAGTTCCTGCATTTTCTCTGTCGCTGTTTGTTTTTAGGACACGCTGTCAATTCCATTGCAGCTCAGAGATGAAAATCCGAAAGGACGCTTGCAGTGACCGATGTGACATCGCCGCTTCCGACGGCGGCAAAACAAAGACACATTTGCCTTGTCAGTTCGCACCTCTTT
>NW_015659854.1:17964-25159 GCF_001515625.1 Sinocyclocheilus rhinocerous | reverse complement strand
TGGAAATGGGCGAGAGAGGATCTTCCTTATAGTAATTGAGTATTGATTTGAAAATAAACAGCAGCTCAACTCCCACCCAACTGACAGGCCGTCCCTCGGATGCGATCGACAATAAATAGGCCCCGGGTTCATAGGAAAGTTATGGATCATGCTGATACAGTCAAGCACAGTGTTCTGCTGCAATCTTTCCTCCGATATATATCGGATTTTAGATAAGCCATTTATGAAGCTTGTCTATCTAAAACCTATCGTTAGGCCCAGATGGAGTCTGTAGACTTTTTTTTTTCTTAAAAAATCTGTGGAATGCATTTAAAAACGATACAGTGTGGCCAGAGAACATTAAAGCATTACCAAATTAAACAAAATATTTTACTGGATGAAAGCACATTAGTATGTATTCTAGTGTTAGACCAATATATCTGCTGGTATTTAGCATTTTTTAATTACCGACATTGACTGATATGTTTTTATGTTTGGTCAATGAGTGTCAGAAGCAGGACTTTTATTTTGACAGCACTGAGCATGACGGTGTTTCTTCCTTTTTATTCTTTTTTTTCCTGTTATTTATGAAAAATGCTATAATATAATTACAAAATCAAGACTTTACTATCTAACTGATACGTTTTTATGTTTGTTCAATGAGTGTCAGAAGCAACTTTTATTTTGACAGCACTAAGAATGTCTGTGCTTCTTCCTTTTTATTCATTCTTTTTTTTAAATCTTTATTTTTATTTTTATGTTTAAACTTTATTTTAGCTGCACGAAACCGCTCGTTTTGCTGCTTGATATTGCAAAATACCATATTATTTTAGTCTATTATCTTAATTATGAACACACTGGTTTGTAGTGCAAACAGTTTTACCGTTTCCTGCATGTGGTTATTCTTCTCGTTATTTTGCTATAGCGGCTAATGAACCTTTCGCCCATAGGCTTACTTCCGCATTTAGGAATAAGGTGGATAATATAATTACAGAATCAGGACTTTGCTATCTAAAGATTTTGTAAAATTAAGTTTAAATTCATTTTTGTATTAATACATTTTTAAATGATTCATTTAATTTAATAGTATGTAAAAATGTGTTATTTAGTATATTGATATCGGCATTAGATCACTAGCGTGAACATGGATGCTTCAAGACAAACTTAATTTCTTAAAGGGGTCATAGGATGCCCATTTTCCACAAGTTGATATGATTCTTTAGGGTCTAAATTAAAAGTTTGTAACATAGTTTGGTTAAAATGTCTCAATGGTAGTGTAAAAATCACCTTTTTTACCCTGTCAAAATCAGCTCTTTTCAGAGCACGCAGTTTTGTAGCATTTTCCTTTAAATGTTAATGAGCTCTGCTGACCCCGCCCCTCTCTTCCGAGCTGCTCTCTGAGGGACTGTTTACTTTAGCCGCATTCATCGTGAAACTTGCTAATTAGCACATTATTAGAAAAGGCGATTTGCAAAGAGTCATTAAAAAAACCTTACACTCACTTCTTCTGGTGGTGAAGCTGGATCACGAATGATTCTCACGAACATAGACGCATTTAGGTAGATCAGGGGCGCATTGTCTTCAAAAACAAACGTAATCCACTGCGTCTTCAGCGGCTCAGATGTCAGGAGTAAATGACGACTGCTATGTTCATTATTACATCCAACAACAGAACACCTCAATCGCTTAGGAGTCATTCTTGTCTACATCTGCTCAGGCGGTGAAACAATGGCGGACTGATGACAGCTCACTCAGGGCGGAGCTAAGGTAAGACACCAGTCCAGTCTGTGCTGAAACGCTACTGTCAATCAAACTATTGTGGGAGGGGCCTGTTTTTGTGACGTCACACAGATAGGCATCTGAGATGGGCTCGATTTGAGAAAGGGGTAAAGATTTGAGCAGATTAAAAAAAAAAAAAAACACTGGGTGGATTTTTATCATTATAGGGTGGTTGTGTACACACACTGCCAACACACATTTCAGTTCAAACAACTTGTAAAAGTGCATGTAGCATCCTATGACCCCTTTAAATGTGTCTGAACACAATCCGTTGCACAAAAAGTATGCATTGCATTCTTATCTCTGCCACTAGGGCAATGTAGCAGATATTAGCAGAAACTGGCTTCTTCTAAGGTCACTTGTTGATATTCAATATTAATATAGAGGGATTTAACAGCTAAAAAGCTTCCAGGTTGTGTACTTCCCTACATGAACGTGCCAAATGAGTAAATCTCATTGAATAGGAATGCTAATAAATAGCTCTCTCCAAGTATAGAAGGTCATCTGTTGTCCCCACAGACACAAACAATGAAGATGTTTGCAATGTGTTTGCATCTGTGTACTTAAATAGAAAGTGTTTCTGGCCTTAGCTTTGCCTTTTTATCTCTGGTTTGTCTCTCAGATACAGAAAATGTAGCTTTTTGTCCTCATGAGAATTATTATTATTATTATTATTTTTTAGATGTAGTCATAATGAGAGTAATATATGTAGTCCTAATGAACCATGAATGTTGATGGAAAAAATCAGAAACATTTTAGCTGCTAGTTTAGCTTTTACATTTGTAATCACCCAAGACTTTCAGCCACTGAGCCACTGATTAAGACACACACACACACACACACACTAAAAAGTCCCTGGGTAACTGAGGGAGGTTGGTCGCCGCAGAGCCGGAGCGCTAACGCTAATGCCGTTCTCACTGTTAACCTTTGAGTAATCACTGTTGAACTAGCATGAGCCGCACTCACATTACCGCATGCCCACGCTCGCCATTAGCGCCAGACAAATGTGCTATTCATTTTCATTAATGCCAGCTTCACTTTTGATTCCCAGGCAGCAGCTTATCATTTACACCATTCATGTATTTTTTTAAATAAATTCAACCATTATTGAGACATTTAGTGAAATTCTAAAAATCATTTCCATGTCATGTCTCTCTCAAACTGATATGCAGATAAAAAAAATGGACAGAAAGCAAATGTAACAGAATACATTCATGCAACATGACATATATAACACAGCATAATATATATACATATATATATATATATAATTTGGATTTTTTTACATGCATACAATCTAAATCTCTTGGTCTCTACACACACACACACAGTTCAATATTATTTGAACATAAATACAGTAAAAACTTAACATTGTAAAATATTATTGCTATTTAAAATAGCTGTTTTGTAATTTAATATATTTTATTTTATATATACTGTATATTTATAATATGTACTGTATATAAATACAGTATACATGACAAGCATTGGGGTGCTGGCTTATAGTAAATGCTAAAAAAATATGAACAAATGTAAAATGCCACAGCTTGATGTATTGCACATTAACATATTCAGATATGCACAAGCTGTTACATTTGCTTTTTGAAGTAATTTAAATTAATGCGCTAACAGCTCATTATATTCTACACATTGTGTGTGCAAATATAAACAAGCTGTTGCATTTGCTTTTTGAAGTAATTTAAATGAATGCTCTAACAGCTCATTATATTCTACACATTGTGTGTGCAAATATAAACAAGCTGTTGCATTTGCTCCTGATTTATCTTTTTTTTTATATATATCATTTGATTTGTGGTGCTTCACTAAGGCCATTTCACACCATTGACTAACATTTGCAACGTTTGTTGATTTATCGTAATGAATGCATTTTCTGTTCTCTGTGTCAGAGAAATAATTACTTTTTTATGCCTTTGAGCAGCATCGCCTGAGTTTTCTTGTCTTCACATAGGTTGAGTTTTATCATCTGTGGTGGCTTGTGTTGTCCTGTTCTGCCCTGTGCTGGACCACTGTAGCCACAAGTTTGTTTATTGCTTAAAGCTGCATGCCAGCATTTACATGAAACAATGCAGCACAGGCCTAAGACTCCATTTGGGCCTTTTGCAGGAAATGAGTGGGAATATGAGTGGGAAATACTGTAGGTTTGGCATCAGTTTGTGGACCCTGTGGTCAGTCAGTGACATGTCTGCACGGTGTATCTCATGATGTTCTTACGCAAGGCAGTGCAGAGACATCACACAAATTTGAGAATCTGCCACTCCAGCTCTTACGAAACAGAATTAAATATAGTTTTGTAGGAACAAAAGTTTTCTGAAGGAAATGTCTGCATGTGCAAAACTCGCTACAGTGTTCTGGTTTGTTTCCCGAATGCTGCTATAGTGTTCTGGGCCTTTAAAATATAAGGAATTTAATATATATATATATATATATATAAATGAAACTTTGCTCACGCGTCAGAACTGGCGAAAATTTTCATCTGATGTGGGTTTCAGAAGTGGGTGTGGCAAAATGGCGCCACCTGTACACATTCAACAGAGTGCGCCTCGAGCTATGTTTTACGTGCATCTACGGAAATCGAAACACACATGTAACACACCATTACCTACAAAAAAGTATCTATGTACGAAATCCAAATCCCAACAGGAAGTACGTTATTTTGAATTTCCTGTATGATTTTTGTGCAGTTTTTGCCCTTTCCAGGCCTCGTACTTTGACGAACTCCTCCTACAGTTTTAATTGGATCATCTTCAAATTTGGTGAGGGTTATCATAAGGCCGTTGTGACATTAAATTGCAAAGATCTTGAGTTTTCGTCAAAGGGCGTGTCCCTGGTGGCTTGACAAAGTTTGATCTTTCGCCATGAACCAGGAAGTTGCTGTAACTCAGGCAAGCAATGTCCGATCTGCCCCAAACTTCACACGTTTGATAGGAGTTATGTCCTGAACAAATACCTATGCCCATATTCAGTTATAGTCATAGCGCCACCTGCTGGCAACATGCTGGAAATACACTAAAACATGCTAGCAAGTTTGATAAGAGTCCTATCCTGACCACATCTACATGACTGAATTCGGTTATAGTCATAGCGCCACCTGCTGGCAACAGGAAGTGACATGTTTAACACTGTTATGGACTCCTAGCAACATATTAAAAAGTGTCAGCAAGTGTTAAATAGGCTGGCAATGTGCTAGAAACATACTAAAACATGCTAGCAACACTTACTAAGTAATAAAGCTTAAAGATTAAGCTAAAATTCTGTCATTAATTACTCACCCTCATGTCGTTCCAAACCCGTAAGACCCCCGTTCATCTTCGGAACACAATTAAGATATTTTTGATGGAATCTGAGAGCTCTCTGACCCTCCCATAGCCAGCAAGGGTACTACCACGATCAACGTCCAGAAACGTAGCAATGAGATCGGTAAAATAATCCATGTGACATCAGGGGTTCAACCGTAATATTACGAAGCTACGAGAATACTTTTTGTGCGCAAAATAAAAAAACCCCGAATCTATTCAACAATGTGTCTCCTCCGCATCACCCTAGCGCCATTTTGGAGAATATCCACTGAACGCAAACAGCGTACGTTGTTCTGTGTCAGCTGCGCCATGCGGATTTGGTCTCAGAAGAAGAAGAAGAAGAAGAAGAAGAAGTTTAAATAGGATTTCAGTAATTTGGCTTTTTCAAGCCAATTTAATTAGATGTTAACTTGCAACTATGAGTTTATTATTTTGCAATTGTGAGAAAACAAGTCTGAATTGTAAGATTTTTTATTCTGTGGGAGAAAAAAAATGAATTGTACGATGTAAACTCATAATTCTGAGAAAAAAAGTCAGAATTGATAGATATAAACTTGGAACTGCAAGAAAGAAAGACATAATTCTGAGTTAACGTCTTACAATTTTGAGATTGTATATTATATTATACCTCTGAATTGTGATATATATACCTTTTTTAATTGGTTTATTCTATGGTGGAAACAGGCTTCCATATCTTTGCAATGTAATACAGAGAAAAGAATACAGAGAAGGAATTCTGAGCAATTCATTGATGCTCCTGTGGATGGTTTAAAGACACGCAAGAAAAAAATCTCCTGACAAGAAAATAGCCGAAATACCTATTATAGTGGGGAGGTAATGGTGCGGGACAGGCACTGATACAAATAGCCGAGGAAGGGCATTTCACTCAGATAATGGGGTGGAAGGTTTCTGGCATGAGGAGATTCATGTACAGACAAGAAACCTTTGATGCAGTGACATTGGAGAAACCATAAAAACTCAGGTGTAAAATAGCGAGGCGCTTGCTGGCCGCTAATGGGAGCCGCTTTCTGAGGGTTGATTTAAGACGGCCTGACCTGAGGAGCTGAATTATTGTAATTAGATTCAGAAACCGAAATTTAGTGAGGAATTCCGTTTCAAATAGGAATGTCTTTAATCAATCCTGAGCATATGAGTTAACCAGTTTGCAAAATCGTCTGATATCATACAGGTAGGCCTGCATGAGGAAATTATATATTTTGTTTAACACTAACCCTAATTTATAATGAGGCTGACATGCTTGAGTCATTTCTTTCTTGTTTTTTAGGCCTGGTACTTTTTGTCACTATTAAATCCATTCAGAGCTGCAATTATGTTTTATAATTAAGACAAGCCAGATTTTTAAGTATCAGCATGATTACACTGATGTACTGTATGTATGTCCGTCAATCATTGCTTCAAGGCAGGGATTGGAGGAAGCGTGTTACGTTTGGATCGTTTGAAACATGGCGGCTGGAGATCTGATAAGATCGTTGAATTCACTGGCAGATGAAGTGGAGCGTGAACAGAGAAATATATGAAGCGTATTCCATGCTAAAATCAAACGTTCGAACGACCGATCGAACGTAACCGAACGTCTATCCGAACGTCTTGAGCTTTGAGCGTCTTACACTGCGGGTGACCCACGTGACGCCAGCGTCTTGAAATTAGCTGGTTTTTAAACATTTAAGGAGCCAAGCTGCTGTGTAAAGACTATAAATGGACATTACAAGAATTACAATAATGATATTTTATACCTAAAATAATACTCAACCATTTCCTGCATCCTGCTGTACTTCCCTGAATAAGTATTTAAAGGTGTTGTAGGCTAATAAGTCGTTCTGAGTAATAAATTGAAAAAGCTCCCACCTGTATATGACTAAACAAAATAACATGTAGTTTACTTGAGGTTCTGTTATAAATTTGTTTATTAGAAACATTAATTTTAATTAATTATACAAAAAATTGTTTGAAATTAATTAAGACTTCCCGAGTTTTTGAACGGAAGTCCTGAATTTTAATGATTTTCAATGCCCCGCAGAAACCCTGCCTTTGTTGGAAATGTAAATAAATTATTTGAATTATGTTTGATTATGTTATAACACTTTTCAGTAACAATACTT
>NW_015659854.1:14163-14321 GCF_001515625.1 Sinocyclocheilus rhinocerous | reverse complement strand
TAAGACAAGCAAGACAAGCCAGATTTTTAAGTATCAGCATGATTACACTGATGTACTGTATGTATGTCCGGCTTCAAGGCCTTCAAGGCAGGGATTGGAGGAAGCGTGTTACGTTTGGATCGTTTGAAACATGGCGGCTGGAGATCTGATAAGATCGT
>NW_015659854.1:13812-13893 GCF_001515625.1 Sinocyclocheilus rhinocerous | reverse complement strand
GACCCACGTGACCCACGTGACGCCAGCGTCTTGAAATTAGCTGGTTTTTAAACATTTAAGGAGCCAAGCTGGACTATAAAT
>NW_015659854.1:2919-13727 GCF_001515625.1 Sinocyclocheilus rhinocerous | reverse complement strand
ATTTAAATTAATTAATTATACAAAAAATTGTTTGAAATTAATTAAGACTTCCCGAGTTTTTGAACGGAAGTCCTGAATGACTGTTATTAAAGGTAATTTAATGAATTTTAATGATTTTCAACGCCCCGCAGAAACCCTGCCTTTGTTGGAAAGGTAAATAAATTATTTGAATTATGTTTGATTATGTTATAACACTTTTCAGTAACAATACTTTGCACGTATGGGTAATGGAAAATGTAAATTTAAATACAGAAATACAATGCCATTTTGAATATTGCTTTGCCATTTTGCATATTGCATTTTAAATTGAATTTCTCTACCTATATGCTTCCATAGTACTGATCTGCAGACAACACCAAACAAATTAAACAAAATTAAACTTTTTCTTCTATTCAGATATAACAAACACTAAATATTTCACAGAATAACACATAATGTAGAATTGTTCACTAAGAATGAATTTGAAACACATTTTGGAAATTTGAAGTTCATGAACCTCACAAACTTTTAAAAGTTCAGCAACTGTTTTTTGTCAACAGCATGCAAACTTCTACATTAAAATATTTTGGAGGTCAAAACTCAATGCTGACTTACACTGGAAATTGTAATTCCATGAATTGAACGTCTTTTGAAATTTTGACATAACTTTACAATGCAACAATCGAACATAAACTGTAAATGATTTTGAAGATCAAAACTTTAAATTAATTGTAAAAAAAAACAAAAAACATAAAGCTGCCCGTGAACAGTGTGCATGAAAATACGGAAAGCTGAAAGGATCAAAATACGTCACATTCCAATAGAAAATGGACTAAGATGCATTAGCAGAGATCTGGACCAATATTCACCAGACTTATGCAAATATCCTAATGGCATTTATGGAAATAGATAGATAGATAGATCAAAAACAGTGAAATTAATAAAGTAGGGAGATTACATAAAGATCTCAGTTTGGTGGCATTTATTTAACTTTTCTGTGTGATTTTGTCTAACAGTTTGAGAAGCGGAGAGGTTAATGGTTGCCTCTAAATATGAGAGTCATGACTTTTAAATCATTTCTGAGTCATCAAGCATATTTTAATTACTCTGTTGATTAGAAAATCAGTGATGAATAAGAATCATTATTTTGTTACAATAGGATTTACACAGCGGTGAATTAGGTGTCAATGTATGCTGCCAGTTACATTTATTTATGCATAGTGTGTATTGACTACTAAAATATGTAAAAAAATTATTCTAGAGCTAAAAATATATGTACAGACTGTGGTCTCAAAAAGTACCGCTATGTTTGTAGTTAATGTGATGACTTGTATTGAGCTGGATCATAAGGCTTCGCATTATATTACGTAGATTATGCTGTTCTATAGTATAGTGAATTCTTTTTGAGGAGTCAACAACAAGCTTTGGGTAATTTTTTATTAAAACAAGCGAAGAGTGCTGGGCTGTTTACCGCCTTACTCTGCCTCCAATGTGGCATCTTCTCTGATTAGGTGCATTATGGCTAATTTATGGCTGACAATTAGGCTGAGTTTCATGCTAAATTTCTCATTAAGCTGCAGGGGCTGTCACTCTCAGTGTGGAGCCGGCTTTGAAAGTAACGCGTGTTTAGAAGACAAAGATGGCACAAGTCACAAACGTCATGAACAATCTCTTTCAGTGCCCTTCCACTGTAGTCAATTACCACCCTTCATGTTTCATCACTCCAGACTTCATAAAAAGCAACATGGGAAAATCAAATCAATTCCATAACAAACTTATGTTTAGATTTTCTGAACAAAATATGAGTGGTACTTGACTATTAGTGATATTTTAGTATCACTGATTTTATACAGTTATATTTGTTTTAGGTTGTATTATATTTTGAATTAGGTTTTATTTTTAATATTTTTCTTTTAATTTTAAAGTTTTAGTAAGTTTGTGTTTTGGAATTGTTAATTAGTTTTTTAAAGTGTTTAGTTGTAGTTGTAGTTATAGTACTTGAGTTTTCTCAACAACTAGCTGAAATATTTCAATACATTCTTTCTTTCTTTCTTTCTTTCTTTCTGGCCCAAGTCAAAACTTTATGGGATTTTTTGCTTAGTAGAAGTTATGACAGAGAACAGAACCATAAATATGGAGTTTCTTCACTAAATAGCCAATAAATGTGACATTTATAGGCTAATAGGTTTTTGTGGTGTCTGGTATATAACACTGATGTACAGAATCTGCTAAATGATTGATTATACTGTTTTATTGTTAATAAAACAAACAAGCAAAAACAAATGTTTGCGAATGTGCATGTCAATAATGACTTTTTATGTTAAATTAATTATAATTAACATTTTTTGTCATAAAAACTAATATTACAATTTACGCTTAAAATACACACTTCTGCTTTAAGTCATCAATTAAAAATGTTATAAAAGAAAAGTTTTCGTAGGCCAATCCAAGATCTTTCTAGGGCAAACATCCTACTAGGAAAAAAGAACAAGTGTAAATGTGTGCAGTAGTAAACTGCTGCGAGCCTTTCTTTCATCCAGCAATTGTTTGTTTTAATTGTTGAATTCTTTCTTCCCCTACAGATAATCAAAGAGATCCTTTATCTGCCTCAACAACATTTGATGTGCAATTGATGTAGTTTCTTATTAATGATAACATTCATTCTGATCTATAATTAGCAGCTTTTGTGTTGCAGACAGATTATATAAACAAAGGCTTTGAGTTAAATGGGACGCTAATGAGAATACTAGGCAAGAGGAAACATTTTAATTATTGTTAATTATGCAAATAAAGGTAATAGTTTCACACAAATGAGACAGAAAGGTCATTTTAGTTCAGAAAAAAATATATACTTATTATTATTGTGCAGTGTCTACAGACAATCATTATCAATGACGCTTTAAAAGCGAGTCATAGTCGTTGCTAAATTCAATTGCTTGGATGCCAAGTGTCTCTTTGCTTTTCATGCGAGTAATACACTGCACAAAGCATATGAATATGGCTTTGATAATGACTAGACAGAATTTATCAACTCATACATGTTGTATTTAATTTCTTTAATAATTATTGATAAGTAAATGATGTTAACACTCAAAACTATACCACTATAAAATGGGGGCTCGTCCGGGATACGAACCTGTGACCCCTCGAAAACGGAAAGACTGAGAAAAATAATCACCTTTAATGGTTTTAAGCCTCAAAGCCAGTCGATGACAAACATCTGCAGTTTTACAAAAATAAATAAATTATATATATATATATATATATATATTTTTTTTTTTAAGTAAACAATGTAAAGATCTAGTTTTTGCAGGTAATAGACATCCTTAGTCCATACCGTTTGTGCACCATACTGTATTCTTTTGAAATCATACAGTAACACCTTTGCATACAGTGCAAATCATATGAACTACATTTATATTTTTGTAATCTTTTCCCCCTTTTTGGAGCTTCTGGACTATATGGAAACAGCACCTGCTGCTACCAGTCTGCTAAATATTTCCTTTTCTGAAAATTATGGAAGAAAAAAGACTGAAATGAATTCAAATTCAAAACAGAATTCAAATTTTTGAATGAACTCTGAATGTCATTGACACAGCAAATCTGTTCATAAACTCAAGAGTTCAAGTTGTTGATGTATTACATTGCTACCTCATTCTGTAGATCTTCCTCAATTTTGACATAAATTGTTGAGACTGGGGAGAAAGTTGCCGATTGTTCTTTGCAAGTATCCCTAAACTTATGTTTAAAGCAAACAAACAAATAAATGAGACAATAAATGAATAAATAAGTTGAAGCTGTTTAGGTGGTATTACTGTGATTATGGCACTGAGGATAAAGTACTGTGAGGATAAAGCTTATGGAAAAGTGCATGTGGCTGCAGTTCTGGGCCGCACGCTAACAGCTCAGAGATGAAGTGCTGACAGTTTGGCTTTAAATGGGAAAGAGCTCACAGGAGAGGCCATTTCTGCTGCTTACTCTCTTCGTCAGAAAGTCCTGATAAATGTATTTAATATTCTGAGCATTTTTGAGCCTCAGAACGAAATCCATGCAAAGCACAACCATGTCAACATGAAATTAAAAGAAGGATGCATGGGTTCATTATTATTCTATACATCCATCCCTATTAATGTAATTGTCATGTACTTTCAGGATTAAAGAAGAATGCAGTTTTCTATAAAATATTTATTTAAACGTTAGGTCCATTCCTCAAAACTGTTTGGTCAAGAATGATGATACTGTTCAATAGCACTTGGACTTCCCTTATCTGCCTCTGCATGTTACATAATTATGCCAGTAGGTGGCGACAAGTTACTCTATGAGCGAAAAGTCTTTATGATTGAGTCACTGAATCATTTAGTCCACTTATTGTTTCAAAAAAAGCTGATTCATTCATGAATGAAGAACAAGGGACTGCCTATCATTCATCTATCATTCATTCAGGAACAAAACAAGTGACTGTCCTTATGAATGAATCATTCGATCCACCAGTCAACAGATTTGTTAAAAATGCTGATTCAATCAGGAAATAAACAAGTTATTATACTTCTATATGAGTCATTGAATTATTCACTCAACTGAAAAATAAATCATTCAGGAATCTGTGTCAGTCAGAGTTTTGTAGTTTTGTTTAGAACCGTTTTAAACGACGGACTGAAAATAGACAAAATGACTTGCAATTTTGTGTCTAAAATGTAAGTTACTCAGTGTTAACTCCTTGTTTATTGTTATATAAAAGCAATATCACACAATCATACTGCCATCACACAATCATACTGCCTTCATTTTACAAATAACATGCTGTCAGAAACAGTCCAAGCTGCTGCTAATGCTGACATGTCCAACATGAACACAAAGATTGCAATTCTAAGAATTTGAACGTGTTTTGAATTAGATTGAACTAGTTTTTACAGTATGTTTTTAATGAGGAAACAGTTATTGAATTAGTTGCTAGTTTGTATTTTGGACACTGATATTTGTCATTGACCCACATGCATTTTCCTGTCAGATGTCAGAACAGAAGCTTTGTATTTTCTGCATGCATTCACACATATGGCAGGCAGTATGGACACTGATGAGTGCTTAAAGGGATGCTGCTAAAAAGAACATTATTTTGTGTATTTGGTGTAATGAAATGTGTTTATGCGGTTTAAAGTTAAAAAAACACATTATTTTCCACATACTGTACATTATTGTTTCTCCTCTATGCCCCGCCTTTTTGAAACCCAAACAAAGTGGTTTCGCTTTCACAACGAAGCACACAGCGTCTTCACGACATGGCTGCAGTGTCAACAATACTACAGCGAGAATAAAAGTTATGCTTTCTTTCTTTGCGTGAACATTTGGGCGGCTTTATGCAAATCTTCCCACATAGTGAGGTAGGTATGTGGGGGCGTGTTCGAACGAGCCGTTTTAGGTAGGTGTGGCTAACTCTTAACTTTTATAAAGAATATCTCTTTGGATTTGAGACTTTAGTCTTTGCAACTTTACAGATCTTCTTTATGCACCAAGAGCTTGTAACACTCTAAAGAGAAAGGAAAAAATGAAATCGCATCATATGACCCCTTTAAGCTTGATGTGTTTTGAGAATGTGTCTCTCAGTCCCCTGTGACATACACACACAGACACACACACAGCTGTTACACAGAGCTCTTCTTTCCCTCTGGACTCATTTCACCCTCAAAGTGTCTCACCACCCTCTCCAAATCTCTCTCCAAACAGGTTTACTCTCATCCTTCACGTCCGCTGCAGTCGATAGGGCTTGCGCTGCTCTTAAACCCATTACGGATGTGCTTCGGCCAACTGTGAAACCTCTGTCTGCTCCATATCTGCCGCCAACTCCAATCAACATCGAACCCCAACAGCCCAAAACATCCACGGCTGTCATACAAGACGTTTCAGAGACCGTTGAAGGACTGAATAAGTCATAAGTAGAAGGTGACAGTTTGCATTTTTAAAAATGGCATTCACATACAATTTTGCATAAGAAATTATTTTAAACAGATAATTAATATAATAAAAAAACGAATTTCTGCATTTAATCATGCCCCCTGACCCAAAGCATAGTATAATGAAATCAAAGAGATGCAGAGGTCTGAAGATGAACTGTTATTTTTATGTTTTATGAATCTATTAATTTCTAGTTAAAAATCTGCCATCACCGTAACACATAAATGATCAATTTTAAATTAAGTATTTTAAGAAATGTCTCAAGAGTTTTTTTTTTTTTGTCTATCCCATATAGCAAAAATATAATTATGTGAAATAAATAATATATAAAAATAAATCCAAAATATAAAATAAATTCAAAATATATAAAAAAAACAATGGCCAAAATATATTTACATTTTTCAATATATATATATATATATATATTTATTTTTTTTATTTTTTTTTTCTCTACCATATATGTATAATATAATATATTTTAAAAATGTAATTTAGAAATATATAGTTCAGTCCAAGAAAATATATTCACATGTCACATTTGAAGAAAAAAAACATTTGTTGTTTATAACACAATTTGAATAAAAATCAACAAGAAACACACTTTATAATGTTCCAAAAAAATTACAATACATTAAAAAATTTAACATTAAATCATTATGAATCTTATTTTGATCTCTAGTAGACTATTCCATTCACATTTGTATTGAGCCTAAATGTAGGTGTCACGTTACACTACTGTGAGGAGCTCGGAGACGAAGGAGCTCGGAGACGAGGAGTGGAATTCAAACATATAGACTTTAATATCCAGGGAACCAGGAAAACACACGTAGCAAGGGTAGACATGTACAATTCCAGACAAGGGAGAACAGAATGGGCTAGAACTCAAATAGGGCAGATAACGAGGGGGCAGACAGGTGAGGAGGATAACTAATAACAAGGAACACCTGGAACTAATATAACTAAATGGGTACAGGAACAGGAAGGACCAAATAAGGACATAATCATAAACATGGAGCACGTGGGGGAAAACACACACAGACATGGAACAGAATCTGACATTACTCCCCCCTCCCGGAAGGCGCGTACTCGTGCCACACAGTTCAGGAGGCCATGGCGGAGCAGACAGTTCAGGAGGCCACGGCGGAGCAGGGAACTCAAAAGGCCATGGCTGAGCAGACAGTTCAGAAGGCCATGGCGGAGCAGGGAGCACAGGGAGCCATGGCGGAGCAGGCAGACTAGGAGGCCATGGTGGAGCAGGGGACTCATGAGGCCATGGCGGATCAGACAGTTCAGGAGGCCATGGCGGAGTAGGGAACTCAGTAGGCCATGGCTGGACGGCCTCCGTGGCCTTGGCCTCGCCACTAGGCCCGGCCACTACAGCTGGGAACTCAAGACGCCATGGCTGGATGTCTCCGTGGCCTTGGCCTCGTCTCTGGGCTAAACTTGGGGACTGGAGCCTTCTCTGGGCTAAACTCAGGGACTGGAACCCTCTCTAGGCTAAACTCGGGGACTGGAGCCCTCTCTGGGCTAAACTCGGGGACTGGAGCTCTCTCTGGGCTAAACTCGGGGACAGAAATCCTCATTGGGCTAAACTCTGGGACAGGAGCCCTCACTGGGCTAGACTCGGGGACAGGGACCCTTTCTGGGCTAAACTTGGGGGCAGGAACCCTCACTGGGCTAAACTCGGGAACAGTCCAGTGAATCACACTCATACTTGAACTTAACCACAATAGGCCTATTTGAACACAAAAAAATCAGTATTACGTGAACATGGTAATAGAAAAGCCACACTCAGATGCATTACTGTATGTAATTTTTTAAAAATTGAACCTCAAAACAGTAAGTAAACCTAAAATAGGGACTGCAAATAAATCTTTGGTTGTTTACATGATTAGTTAGCATTGTCATTGTTATCATATTTAGCATTATTTGCTTGGTCTAAAAATCGTTCTTACTGTGCATTTTAAAAATGTAATTTCTGTTAAGACATTTAAAACAGCCAAATGAAGAATTAAAGCTTTTAGGAAGCTGCAGAATAAATCATACTATCTTAATTAAACCCCACAAGCATTCACACAGAGTATGAATAAAATAACAGGCTCTTGTGAAAACAGGGCTTTTTTTGTCTTTGAGAAGACAAGTTATGAAGATTTATGAACGCTTTAAGAACTTGCAGAATTTCATTATTTTACATCTCTATTATGATCTTTATAAGCATGCATAATGAAATGCCTAATAAAAGATTTAATAAATGGACTTCAGTTTAAAGTCAGATGGATTTGGCACGGGTGGAGAGAGGGGAGGGAGAATAGAGGGGGACGTCTATTGTACACAGAATATAGAGGGCTGTCACAAATGGATTAAGTACTCAGTATAAAAATGAATTCAGTTTCAATTAAAAGAGGGTGATGGTGGTCTATTTCAAGTCTCTGAGCTGGAATAAAGAGCCAGAATGAGTGGGACCTGTGGAAGGAAATATTGAAATAACTATAATTACAAGACACATTTTCACTGTCTCCCCATGAAGTCACTTGTCAATTGTGTTTAACAAAAGCTTAACCAGCTTACAAGAACGATCAATCTGAAGAGAGCTGGAGTCGGTTACAACAAACCCTTCAAGTTAAGAAAACCCTTAATAATACCCTTACAGTTTTAATGAAGGGGGTGAAATGAAAAGGATGTGTTGTAATTAGGCCCATCATAAACAAACTTCTGCTAAATGTTTATAGATTTAAATATTCATGCCAAATTTCTGTAAAATCACAGTTGGTGGGTCAGGTTCTGATATAATAAGCAAAGGAATTGATTAAATCTGATTATAGTGTTCAGAACACTTCAGGTATGATCCTTATCTTTATTTAATTATTTTATAATTTTATATAATTCTACCACAGATACAGTGTATGGGTGTGGTCACATTAGCAAAATGTATGTGAAATTGAAACTCGGATGGGCAAATAATGTCCACTGTCCATTGTAATATGAAAGGGGCCATCTAGTAAGAGCTCTGCAGGTAAACCTCACTCTGCTGGTGCCGGTGACCCAGATGTGAATGGAGTTTAGGGTGGTTAGTGTAACTGGGACAAGCTTGTATGAGCTGTGCAGGTAAACTGTTTGGAAGCAGATCTCTTAGAAGTGGTGAACGCCTCACTTCTTTCTGGGACTTTTCCAGACTCCCTGAAAACTGCAGTTGTTAAACCCCTTCTGAAAAAGAGCAATCTTGATAACACCATATTGAGCAACTATAGACCAATATCAAACCTTCCTTTTATAGGAAAGATTATTGAAAAGGTAGTCTTCAATCAGCTGAACAAATACTTAAACTCAAATGGATACCTGGACAATTTTCAATCTGGTTTCCGACCGCATCACAGCACAGAGACAGCGCTCATTAAGATAATAAATGATATTCGCTTAAATTCTGAATCTGGCAAAATATCAGTACTGGTACTACTAGATCTCAGTGCTGCGTTTGACACTGTCGATCATAACATACTACTAGAGAGACTGGAAAACTGGGTCGGGCTTTCTGGGATGGCAATCAAATGGTTCAGGTCATACTTAGAAGGGAGAGGTTATTATGTGAGTATAGGAGAGCATAAGTCTAAGTGGACGTCCATGACATGCGGAGTCCCACAAGGCTCAATTCTTGCACCGCTCTTGTTTAGCCTGTATATGCTCCCACTAAGTCAAATAATGAGAAAGAACCAAATCGCCTATCACAGCTATGCAGATGATACCCAGATTTACCTAGCCTTATCTCCAAATGACTACAGCCCCATTGACTCCCTCTGCCAATGCATTGATGAAATTAACAGTTGGATGTGCGAGAACTTTCTTCAGTTAAACAAGGAAAAAACTGAAGTCATTGCATTTGGAAACAAAGATGAAGTTCTCAAGGTGAATGCATACCTTGACTCTAGGGGTCTAACAACTAAAAATAAAGTCAGGAATCTTGGTGTGATTCTGGAGACAGACCTTAGTTTCAGTAGTCATGTCAAAGCAGTAACTAAATCAGCATACTATCATCTCAAAAACATTGCAAGAATTAGATGTTTTGTTTCCAGTCAAGACTTGGAGAAACTTGTTCATGCCTTTATCACCAGCAGGGTGGACTATTGTAATGGTCTCCTCACCGGCCTTCCCAAGAAGACCATTAGACAGCTGCAGCTCATCCAGAACGCTGCTGCCAGAATTCTGACTAGAACCAGAAAATCTGAGCATATTACACCAGTCCTCAGGTCCTTACACTGGCTTCCAGTTATATTTAGGATTGATTTTAAAGTACTTTTACTCGTTTATAAATCACTCAATGGCCTAGGACCTAAATACATAGCAGATATGTTCACTGAATATAAACCTAACAGACCACTCAGATCATTAGGATCAAGTCAGTTAGAAATACCAAGGGTTCACACAAAACAAGGGGAGTCTGCTTTTAGTTATTATGCCGCCCGCAGTTGGAATCAGCTTCCAGAAGAGATCAGATGTGCTAAAACATTAGTCACATTTAAATGCAGACTCAAAACTCATCTGTTTAGCTGTGCATTCATTGAATGAGCACTGTGCGATGTCCGAACTGATTGCACTATATTCTATGTATAATCGTTTTCTTAAATTCATTTTAAACCTCTTAAATCAATTTTTTAAATAATTTTCAAAGTTTTAAATTCCTTGTTTTATTGTTGTGATTATTTTTTTTCTTTTCTTTTATGTAAAGCACTTTGAATTACCATTGTGTATGAAATGTGCTATACAAATAAACTTGCCTTGCCTTGCCTTGCCTATCTCTATCTATCTTTCTATCAAACTGGATTTTGACCTTTGACCTGTACATCAAATACTTACATCTATCTATCTATCTATCTATCTATCTATCT
>NW_015659854.1:0-1002 GCF_001515625.1 Sinocyclocheilus rhinocerous | reverse complement strand
CTTAAATCAATTGTTTTAATCATTTTCAATGTTTTTAAATGCCTTGTTTTATTGTTGTGATTATTTTTTTTTCTTTTCTTTTATGTAAAGCACTTTGAATTACCATTGTGTATGAAATGTGCTATACAAATAAACTTGCCTTGCCTTGCCTTGCCTAAACCTCACTCCCCTGGCCTCAAGAGGTACACTAGTGACCGACACTAAAGGCTTTAGCATCTATGTTAGCTCACCTGCCTCCCATGCAGGCTGATGCTGACTTAAACCATTAGAATCAGTTACACTGGTGTTGTGACCCGGATGGTAATGCAGTTTGGGTTAGTGTAACTGGGGCTAGCTTTGTATGAGCTGTGCAGGTAAACTTCACTCCCCTGACCTCAAGAGGCATTGATGCTAAAGGCCTGGTTAGCATGACAGCCTGCCATGCCCCTGGCTTGAATCCCACTTAGATCAGTGCGAGTAGGACTAGTTGCATTGGTGCTGTTACCCAGATGGGAATAGAGATTTTGGTGGTTAGTATAACTGGGGCAAGCTTGTATGAGTTGTGCAGGTAAACTTCACTTCCCTGCTGGCCTCAAGAGGTACACTAGTGACCGACAATAAAGGCTTTAGCACCTATGTTAGCCTGCCAGCCTATGCGAGCTGTGCAGGTAAACCTCACTCCCTTGACCTCAAGAGGCATACTAGCCATTGATGCTAAAGGTTTTAACATCCTGGTTAGCATTCCAGCCTCCCATGCCGGTTGATGCAGGTTTGAATCCCACTCAGAGCAGTGTAAGTAGGACCAGATATATTGGTGCCGTGACCCGGATGGGAGTGGAGTTTGGGGGTTATTGTAATCGGGGCCAGCTAGTAAGAGCTGCGTAGGTAAACCTCATTCCTGTTGCCTCGAGGTAGAGACCTGCGCGGGACAGATTTTTCAGTCCCGCTCCCGCCCGATTCTGTCCCGCGCCCGCCCGATCCCGCAGAAATATATCTTATCTGGTCCCGCTCCCGCCCACGACA
>NW_015659853.1:0-554 GCF_001515625.1 Sinocyclocheilus rhinocerous | reverse complement strand
TGTCATAGGAATAATAATAACAATAATTATTATTTTTGTTTTTGTGTGCAAAATGCAACTTTCAAGCTTTAAATTGTACAAAGTTCTAGGACCACCGCAGTCTCACAAAATGCTGTGGGAAACACTGAATTTGTAATCTTTCTGATTCTTTCTTTCTTCTTAAGTCATAGCATGGTTTTTTTATTATCAGGCAAAATATTTGCTTGTTTTAAAGGAATAGTTTACTTATTATCAGGCAAAATATTTGCTTGTTTTAAAAAAATAGTTTACCCAAAAATGAACATTTCTTGATTCGGTCATCCGAGTTGTATGTGATGTTCATTCTTTTTGACTACAAATGTTTACCTTGGTCCACCTACGTCAAGTGTGATCTTTCCAAGATCAGTGTGCATACATTACATGGAGTGGAAATCATGGACATGCATTGCAGAGCTGGACCAAGGTGAACATTTGTTGTTAAAAAGTGCATTTTTATTATGCACTTTTTTTGTTATTTATTTGTCAGCCGGGCTCATGTCAATTACATTGAAACTGCCTAAATATGAATTTTGGAC
>NW_015659852.1:0-892 GCF_001515625.1 Sinocyclocheilus rhinocerous | reverse complement strand
TTTGAATACATTTTAAAACGCAATTTATTTCTGTGATCAAAGCTGAATTTTCAGCATCATTAGGTAAGCCAGGTGTGCACGCTCATACCGGAGGGGGAGAGCTTCATTCAACTGATTGGCCATATGGGAGACTTGAGGTGGAGAGCTTCATTCAACTGATTGGCCATATCATTGGGAGACTTTGCTGTGCGCCGCAACTCATCCATCACAGTCTTACATATGGCCTTCTTGTGTGTCAGAAAAGCTGGCAAAATGTTGCAGAACTGACTCGACAGCATGTCCATCCATTGGGGTTTGTCTGCAAACCAGTACTTTTTACAGCCTTTACAGCTGAGCCGAGAGGCCAGTATGTAGTACTGGCTGCTTGTACCAAAAATGACACGGGGTCGTCCAACTCCTGATGAGACAACGTGGGGATTCTGACAGCCGTACAGACATGGCAGAGTGTAGTTGTTGCGGACTCTTTCCATAATGGTGTGCTCTGGTTTCCAAATGAAGAATGGATGAAGTTGAAAGTATTTCGGTGATGGCAACTCATAGACAGCATCAATAAGCTCAGGCTGAGGTGGGTAACGCCACAAGGAGATCATGTTCATTGGATGTCTCACCGGTCTAGAACCTGGCCACAGTCCCAAGGCTTCCATTTCTGTTTTCATCCAGGTTCTCTGCTGTTGAGAGCAGTGCCATCTTATCACATCCTGCTCATAGCTTGGCAGTGGTGGAACAGCATGCTTCTCCTCCAACTGAGTTGAGGGGTACCCAGTAGAGGCTGCAGGGAGTCCAGAGAAAGACTGGCCAGCAACTGCGGGGGGGTCCTGAGGGAGGAGTAGAGGCTGTAGACTGTGCTGAGGTCACTGGGAGGAGGGCTGCAGGATGACATGGGTGACATTAG
>NW_015659851.1:0-2235 GCF_001515625.1 Sinocyclocheilus rhinocerous | reverse complement strand
AATACTAGCTCAAGTAAAACCAAGCTTACTGAACAAGTAAACAGTGACAAATTATAATAGCACAAAGATACATATGAAATCAACCTACTTGAAAAACGTAAAAAATTTATAAGAAATATTATATTGTATAAAGTAAATGTACAAATAGACTGAATAGTCTTCACTGTATAAATTCAATATACATTAATTCTTACTTATTTTATAAAAGTGATTCAGTCAAGGACAGTGAGTGATTTTCTTTCTGATGTTTGAGTTACATTATTGACACAAATGGCAACAGTAGCTATATTAGGCTGCTCTGGAGGAATAGTTCACCCAAAAATGAAATTTCTGTTGTTGTTCTAAACCTGTATGAGATTCCCTCTGCTGTTGAACACAAAATAATATATTTGGGACAATACTGGTAACCAAAAAACAAAACAACACTATTGGAGTCAATGGGGACCAGAAACTTTCTGGTTATGAACATTCTTCAAAATATCTTCTTTTTTTGTTGAGGAGAACAAAGAAATTCATACAGGTTTAGAACAACTTGAGGCTGAGTAAATGATGACAGTATTTTCATTTTTGGGTGAAGATCATATAATGCCAGGCAGGATCTCATATAGCCTACTACTACACATGCTTTATCTTTAACTATTAACGTTCATGTAAGACACAACTGACTGTGTTGACGAGGATACTCGCAAAGACTGGCACATAACTGTGGCGCGAAAAATAACTCAAGTTTAGTCAGGCGCTGTACGAGCAGGTGCGCACCGCGCTTATCAGGCTGAAACCGTCTTAACGCACGCATTTACCAACAAGAATTCTGCCCCGCTGCTTAATGCCCATCAATAGTTTAAAACCATTTGTTTATAAGCCAGATCTCGTGCCCCTAAACTATACTATTTATTACTAAAGTCTCATTTCAGTTTTAGTTTGGCTCTAGTTTGTATTTATTCCATTTTATATGAAAAGGTTCATGTAGCGTGGATTAAAATTCATATACAGACAATCCTTTTCACTGAACATCTTAAAAATATGTTTATTTAGAAAAATATATATTTATTTAGGCTTCAAAATTCATCAAAGTTATATTATTTTGTGAAGATTATCTTGATGGACAAAACGTGTAAGTTTCATGAACTATGGTTGAACACAGAGCTTATTTTTGCGATAATCCAAAAGCCTATGGAAAAATCCCATTGGCTTTTTGTGGAGGGAACCAGTGCGATGCTAACAGCCGATCCGCCTACACAGTGACGTCATAGTTCCCCCATTCTCTACTGCTATCCATAGACATAATAACTTTGAAGACCAAATTGAAAAAACAGTGGAATGATATAGCAATGCAAAATTAGTACTTGGAGGGGATTTCAATACAATATGGGATTCTGAAAAGGATTGTTATCCCCCCCGTCCAAGTAACAGGTCTGTTCTTCCAGAATTGTATAATTTATGTCCTACTTTTGACTTGATTGATATATGGAGACATACGTGACCAGAAAAAATCCAGTTTACATGGTGTAAAAGAAATCTTTCTCAACAGTCACGTATAGACTATTGGTTAATTTCAAGGAATTTAATTAATTCTGTTAATGAGGTTTCTATAGAGCCATCTGTTCTTACAGATCACAAAGCTATTTTTCTCTCATTAAATACAACTAAATCCAAAGATGTAAAAACTTTTACGTATTGGAAAATGAACCAGAATATATTGACAGATGTGCAGTTTAGAGATGAAGCAAAAAAGGTTATCATAGATTCCTGGAAGGAGGTAAATCTTACCAACTCTTTTGGTGCAAATTGGGAATTCATGAAGTATAAAATCAGAACTTTAGCCATAAGGAGAGGAAAAGAAATAGCAAAACATAGACGAGAAAATGAAGAAAAAATTATACACGAAATTATAAGCCTTTATGGAAATTATAGTATAGATCAAGAAAAGAAAAAGAAATTACTACAACTACAATTAGATTTAGATCAAATATATGAATATAAAGCAAAGGGTGCTTTCATAAGATCAAGAAAGAAATGGTTAGAGGAAGGAGAAAAACATACAAAATACTTTTTTAACATGGAAAAAGGAAGGTAGAACTTACATCTATGGTCAAATTGAATATTGGACAGTTAACAGAAAATTATAAAGAAATATCAAAATATACAGCCGAGTTTTATGAGAAATCATATTCCTATGATAACAAGTTGAGTACTGCACAGTCATTCTTAGAATCTATTAAAAATGATATTCAA
>NW_015659850.1:418-546 GCF_001515625.1 Sinocyclocheilus rhinocerous | reverse complement strand
TAAAATCAACAACAACAACAATGTGTCAATTAGGTACTTTTTTTTTTTATTACGTGCAAAAATGAAATTACAGTGTTCTAACAACAGTTAATAGCAGAATACATTAATGAATGACAATGGACATTGAA
>NW_015659850.1:0-239 GCF_001515625.1 Sinocyclocheilus rhinocerous | reverse complement strand
GATTGAATGGCAGTTTCTCTCTGCAGATGATGAGGCTGTAGGATGTGACAGCATCTGAAATGCACAATTGAGTTGAAATATACAATGTGTCTCCTTTCATTTGTTTATGTGAAAACAATTGTTTATGAAGGTCAAAAGTAGTATGTGAGCACTTCACAGTGTTAAAAGGAAAAAGTAATATAAAGTCATGGGACAGTTGGTATGTTTATGCATAAACCCTAGTAATAAAAAATATCTAA
>NW_015659849.1:342-967 GCF_001515625.1 Sinocyclocheilus rhinocerous | reverse complement strand
CACATGTACCAATGAAAAAATAAATAAATAAAAATATCACATGATAAAAGTCCAAATATTGGTCGCAATAATGTTGAAAACAAAAGTCAGGGTCGTTGAAGTGGATCGCCATTCTACTACACATCTACATTCTTCGTGCCATAGGTAAAGTGTACAGATTGGCTTGTGCGCATTTGTGAGTTAAGGCCGTGTAATGACAGTCTCAAAAGAATCCGCAAATACAAAAGCGGTATTTATAGACATTCTTAAGGCAGAACACTAATGCAAAGGACTCGCGATTTGTTGTGCATGAAATAACGGGTACAGATACAGTATTAGAGGATCATTCTGTGAGCAAAGAAACAATTAATGCACTTGCCTTTGCCTGTATTGCCATGTGCGCATTTGTGGGAGGATTTGATACTGTTTTCACTCCATAAAGTTGACAATATTACCAGAAATTAAGTGTACCCAAATAAGCAAACCAAAGGTGACAGTGGCAAGGAACCAAACTCCATCGGACAGAAATGGAGGGGAAAAAAACACCTGGGAGAGAGAGGACTCAAAAACTCACCAGCTCTTCTTACACAGATGATCTGAAGAAGAATCACAGCAGGAGCAGCAAACACTGCAAACTCAACAATAA
>NW_015659849.1:0-263 GCF_001515625.1 Sinocyclocheilus rhinocerous | reverse complement strand
ATCAATCTGTGAAACTGGGAATGAAATAAAAGGTATAAAATGATAAACAATTCTTGACAAAGCACTGAAGATTGACTGTTTCAGTATTAATGAACTGCATGTAAAGACGTGTGGTACCTCTGAATAATGATCCAGCAGTCCTACTGATTCAGTTTCTGCTGGATCTGTGATCATGTCTGTTAGATCAGTTAAAATATAATGCAATATATAAACAAATCATCATCATCACATCAACACATCATACTTGAGCTTCACATCACAGA
>NW_015659848.1:0-532 GCF_001515625.1 Sinocyclocheilus rhinocerous | reverse complement strand
TAATACAGCGAGAATAAAAGTTATGCCTTCTTTCTTTGCGTGAACGGTCTTTCTTTGGGCGGCGTTATGCAAATCTTCCCACATCGTGACGTAGACATGATTTCACAGTCGGGTTATTAGCAGAGAACACAGAGCAGGACTTGAATTTCGGAGCGGGATTGCGGCTATTAATAATAATTCTACTCATTCCCGCAGGTTCCGCGCTTATAACACGATGACAGATGACGGAACGTATCATTTGCACGTGCTTTCGAGTCTTGAAAACTCACTCGTGCACTCTCATTTTCTGTGCACCCACAGATCGTGATAAGGAGAGTGACCGCTTTTAATAATTATTAAGGGAGTTTGCAAATGTGATATTGATTTAATACAACAGTTCAATAAACAAGTACTGCCTGATTTTGCTCTATTTCATCAACGAAAATAGTTCCAAATAAAGTAACAGCTCAGCCTCTGCTCATCTCTAAAAGCAAACACAGCAGTTTCATTCATTTACATTTACATTTAGTCATTTAGCAGATGCTTTTATCCA
>NW_015659847.1:0-859 GCF_001515625.1 Sinocyclocheilus rhinocerous | reverse complement strand
GTGAAGATTATCATGATAAACAAAACAATCATACTTGGCATGATGTATCTGCATGCCTTAAGTGAATAGTTCACCAAAAAAATTTAAATTGTTGAAAATTGACTCCAAGATGCCATCCAAGATGTAGATGAATTTGTTTCTTCATCAGAACAGATTTGGAGAAATGCAGCATTTCATCACTTACCAATGGATGAACAGATTTGGAGAAATGCAGCATTTCATCACTTGCTCACCAATGGATGCTCTGCAGTGAATGGGTGCCGTCAGAATGAGAGAACAAACAGCTGATAAAAACATCACAATAATCCACAAGAAATCCAAACCACTCCTTTCCATCAGTTAATGTCTTGTGAAACAAAAAGCTGCATGTTTGTAAGAAACAAATCCATCAAGACATCCTACCTTCAAACCATCGTTTCCAGCTAAAATACAAGTCCTCAATCCATAATATTGCTTTCTCCAGTTGTTTCATCTGAATCAGGAGAGACATATGCACAGATCAAGCAGAGTTTACAAGTGAAAACAGCCCAAAACAGTTCCAAACAAATGTGCCGATTGATTTTAATGAGAAGACAACATGTGACTTTTTCATTGGAGGAAGTGTTATTATGGATTATGGACTATTCAAGTTATGCTTTAATAATGAATTTGTATGCTACAAACACACATATTTGCTTCTCAAGACATTAATTGATAGACTGGAGTGGTGTGGATTACATGTGAATTTTTGTGATGTTTTTATCAGCTGTTTGGGCTCTTATTCTGACGGCACCCATTCAGGATCCATTGGTGAGCAAGTGATGTAATACTAAAATTCTTAAATCTGTTCTGATGAAGAAACAAGCACATCTGCATCTTG
>NW_015659846.1:0-532 GCF_001515625.1 Sinocyclocheilus rhinocerous | reverse complement strand
CTTTTAAAATCCTGACAAAATCTTAATTTTTGAATGGTAGTGTAGCTTCACTGATTTATTGACAGAACAACTGACCAATGAGATCACAGTTTGTACTGTATGTCATAAATCTTGTATTTTATAGCTTTATAGCTGTAGTATTTTACTATTTCTAAGCTCAGGATTCATAAAATTTTTATTTCATAAAGTATGTTTTCATAATTTTGTAGTTTCTAAGCCAACCTGGTCTCATAAAAATACGTACCTCTGTGTACTTTTTGTGCAACACCGTTTTTACGTACCTTACTGCACGTTTCGCCGCAGTTTCAAAGAGAAATGTCCACTGAGTGGCGCTAAAACACGGGTTCAATACGTGAACCCTGGCACGTTTTTATTACGTTGATATAGGTACGTATTGCTGTGTTTTATTATGTTGCTTCTGGTACGTATTGCGGCGGTTCACAATTCAAATATCCGTGGACTGTCGCTAAAAGTTAATGCTCTATCTTGTTGGAAATATGCCCTACACCAAACCTAACCCTAAACCTACCCG
>NW_015659845.1:0-2908 GCF_001515625.1 Sinocyclocheilus rhinocerous | reverse complement strand
TGCCAACCGCCATTAAACATCATAAGAAGAAGAAGAAGAAGAAGCGACGGAAGTGCCTATAGCAGTGCGTGTGTGTGTGTGTGTATCGTTTTAGAAGCGGGAACCGGTTTTATGGGAATAATCAAATATCTCTACGGCAGTTTGTGAGTTTAGTTGATTACGATAGTTTGATAGATCATTGTATTTAATGTAGAGGCTGCCCGGGCCTATAATTTAATTGTATTAGCTTGAGGCTGCTAAAACCCGATTTCACCGTTTGTGGTTGTGTGCATGTAAACGTAAAGTAGAATTTAATATTTAACATCATAATCTGACTAACGTTACCAGATTAATTTTGGACACTTTAAGAATAGTAGCGGTTTGTTAATATTAACATTAAAATCATTTGAATTAGTGAAGGCATTGTAGTTGTCACGTTTTAATGTTATTTTGTTTGTGACGTTGATATGATCTGATTAATTCTTGTTATGATCAGCTCTTAACAGATTGAAATGAGTTTATTCGGGACGAACACGGGCTTTGGGTCCGGGGGAACAGGTGTATTCGGCAGCACCACCACAGACAGTCATAATCCAATGAAGGTACAGTGGGTACGGAAAGTATTCAGGCCCCCTTAAATTTTTCGCTCTTTGTTATATTGCAGCCATTTGCTAAAATCATTTAAGTTAATTTTTTTTCCTCATTAATGTACACACAGCACCCCATATTGACAGAAAAACACAGAATTGTTGACATTTTTGCAGATCTGCAGCCCTCCACCAGTCGGGGCTTTATGGCAGAGTGGCCCGACGGAAGCCTCTCCTCAGTTCAAGACACATGAAAGCCCGCATGGAGTTTGCTAAAAAAACACCTGAAGGACTCCAAGATGGTGAGAAATAAGATTCTCTGGTCTGATGAGACCAAGATAGAACTTTTTGGCCTTAATTCTAAGCGGTATGTGTGGAGAAAACCAGGCACCTGTCCAATACAGTCCCAACAGTGAAGCATGGTGGTGGCAGCATCATGCTGTGGGGGTGTTTTTCAGCTGCAGGGACAGGACGACTGGTTGCGATCGAGGGAAAGATGAATGTGGCCAAGTACAGGGATATCCTGGACGAAAACCTTCTCCAGAGTGCTCAGGACCTCAGACTGGAACTAAGGTTTACCTTCCAACAAGACAATGACCCTAAGCACACAGCTAAAATAACGAAGGAGTGGCTTCACAACAACTCTGTGACTGTTCTTGAATGGCCCAGCCAGAGCCCTGACTTAAACCCAGTTGAGCATCTCTGGAGAGACCTAAAAATGGCTGTCCACCAACGTTTACCGTCCAACCTGACAGAACTGGAGAGGATTTGCAAGGAGGAATGGCAGAGGATCCCCAAATCCAGTGGATATAACCTTGTTGCATCTTTCCCAAAAAGACTCGTGGCTGTATTAGATCAAAAGGGTGCTTCTACTAAATACTGAGCATTTTTCAGTTTTTCTTTTTTAATAAATCTGCAAAGATGTCAACAATTCTGTGTCTGTCTGTCAATATGGGGTGCTGTGTGTACATTAATGAGGAAAAAAAATTTACTTAAATGATTTAGCAAATGGCTGCAATATAACAAAGAGTGAAAAATTTAAGGGGGTCTGAATACTTTCCGTACCCACTGTATATACAGATATATGATATACAAGTAAGCTTTTGTGCATGTCAATTCATTTGAGGCGTCGTTGATAACAGGATGTTGAAGTAACATCGCCACCCGATGACAGCATAAGTTGCTTGGCGTTCAGTCCCCCTACGATGCCTGGGAACTTTCTCATCGGAGGCTCTTGGGCCAATGATGTAAGCCTTTGACAACGCTATTTCATTTCTCTTAGCCTAAATATAATTTTCCACTTGCGTTTCTGTCACTGTTTCTATATTTGTACAACATTGACTGTAAAGTTCACTTAGAAATATGTTGTTGTATCGCATTTATAGTTGATGAAATATCTCTGAAAGATTGTGTCAAAAGAACCTCTCTGTCATTTTATAACTGATACATTTGCATGTATTGCATATATTCAGGTGCGTTGCTGGGAGGTTCAAGATAATGGTCAGACTGTCCCTAAAGCCCAGCAGATGCACACAGGCCCAGTGCTGGATGTGTGCTGGAGTGATGTAAGATCGTTTACACATTATAAATATTAGTCGCCTATTTAAAGACGTCAGCCAACCAACATTCTGCAACATTTTAATGAAAATATATGTATTTGTCTAAGAATTGCAATTGGCACAATTTAGCAAATCTTCAAATTGTTCTTGTGCATAACCATAGAACACAGAATAAACCCACTGGCACAGAATAAAAGCATCAATACCGCCTCTGATGCTAGGCTGTTATGCCGTTTATGCTTGTTTATTACTGTTGTTGTGTCAGAGCTGACATGTTTTAGAATGCTTTTTATGCTAAATATTTACAAAGGATTTAGCACTAAAGATCCAAGAGGTCCGATTTCTATATTTCCTTCCCAGTGGAGGTCTATATACAATACCTTTTTGGAATAGTTATACATTTACATCTGGACAGCAATAGTACTTTGTAAAAGAAAATCCTAAACAGTCAAACTGCTCATTAAAGATGAGGATATTGGGCCCCAAGGGCCAAAGCAGTGGTGTCTGAGAATTTTTCTACCAAAATAAAAAATATATGTTTAGTTGAGCCCAATTGGATATGATTATAAAAAGTTAACTTCAGATGTTTTATCAGGCTATTATTATTTTTACGTTTAGATTAATGATCGACCGATATTTAGGGGTTCGAGCACGCAGTGCTGAAACCCTATTGTAATTGTAAGGATTTTTAGGGGTTCAAGCAAGCAGTGCTGAAACCCTATTGTAATTGTTAGGATTTTTTTTAGGGGTTCAAGCACGCAGTGCTGAAACCCTATTGTAATT
>NW_015659844.1:0-905 GCF_001515625.1 Sinocyclocheilus rhinocerous | reverse complement strand
CCGCAGCGCACGTGATTACGTCATCACATTTTGACAACATTGATTGGACAGAAGAAACCAATGCATTTCGTTCCTCTGAGCCAAACAGGAACGATTGTTGATGCTTAGTCCCACCCCCGTGCCCAGATTGGTTCAAACTGTCCCATATTCAACCAATAAACATAGGTTTTGGTCTTTTGAACCACCATTTAGGATTTTTCATTGTAAATTTGAACAAGCGCGTGCGTGCATGAAAACAAACACAAAATAACACATTTGCATGAGAGAACTCTCTGAAAAACCCCAGAAAAACACACGACTGAGTACTTTGACATAAAACAAACCAAAAACAAGGATGAAACAGCGGTACATATTGGATAAAGTGCTGGAATTTATGTCTTCGCGTCGCTAGGCGATGTCCTGGTAAAATAGATTTCGATACAGATACAGCCAGCGGATCGATCATTTATATTATGTATATTATGTAAATATAATGTCACATTTGTAATCATGGTAATTTTTGGAGAAAAAACGGCACTCTTTATGTGAAATTGATTAACTATTTGAAGTGGTATAAATATATACATTTTCTGCCCCCATGTCTTAAATTTGTGATTCTAAATGCATTTAAAAATTTATTTTTGTTGCAGAAGACAATTTGTGCAATTGTTTTCACTAAATAGCTGCATAGTTTGTGTTTGTTGTTGTTCATACTCAGATTGAAAATATATTTCTCTGAAAAAAAGTCACTTTTTTACTGTGTTTTGTTATTATATAACACTGATTCCATTTTCTTTACTCCCTAAATGTTTTTTAGACACATCTATATTGTTAGTAAACTAAATACACCTGTTTTTCACTGAAAAGCGCCTATAACAATTTTGTAATAAATGGCTATAACTTGCTTGGGGAATGTTATATGTAGA
>NW_015659843.1:0-615 GCF_001515625.1 Sinocyclocheilus rhinocerous | reverse complement strand
CATTATGCACATGAATCAGCATATAAATAAAAATTGCCTAAACTTGCAGAGTGAATTAATATACCACAAATAGGTATAAAACTGTGCAAACTTTTTTGATGGACTCAATCTACTCCATCCATGTTTTGGTCTTTTTTTAAATTTTTTATTAAACAACATACCACATTCAAGTGTTGATAAAGAATGCATGTAGCTACAAAAAAAGTATTTTTATTTTTTATTTTTTAACTCAACCAGAGCAGCATTTTCAAGAAAAGGCTAAAGACGCATCTTTTTTTGTCAACACTTGACACATTAACACTAGCACTTTCGGTAACACTTTATTATAACTTTCATTAATAAATCATTAACAAACATTATGTAATGCTTAACTGATCATTAGTTAATACATATTCACATATCTAGAAACGTGAAATAATGTGCTTGCTAATGTTTACTTATACATGTATTAAACATTACCTAATAACTAACATGCTTTTAGCACAATTAGCATGTTACTAACATGTTTCTAGCATGATTAGCGTGTTACTAGCATTTGTTAGCATAATTAGCAAGTTAGTAACATCTTGTTAGCATTATTCTAGCATGATTAGCATGTTACTAGCATGGTGTTAA
>NW_015659842.1:0-830 GCF_001515625.1 Sinocyclocheilus rhinocerous | reverse complement strand
CTACTCTACACTGCACAAAAAACTCGCTTTAAATATAAAAAATATTAAATATAAAAACTCTTTAAATTTAAAAAACCTACAAAACTGTTTAAATATAAAAAACTTACTTACAGTCTTTGAGTCAGAACAGCCGGCATTGTAGTCTACTCTACCAGGATCAGGAAACGGTCCTCCATAAAATGTGCTGCACACATCTGAATATTTGGGTTGAAGTGTTCTGGAACAGTGTTGTAAATACAACTTAACCACTGATTTCTAGTCATGTCCATTTTTGGAAGGCCAAACAAAGTAGTTTCGCTTTCACAACGAAACACAGCGTCACACACGGTGGCCTAGAGTGAGCGGCGGCGGCCTAGAGTGAGCAGAGGCGCAGGGTTTGAGAACGGCGCGGCCGGCGGATTCAGCGAAGGAGCGTCCGGAGGGCTTGCGGCAACCACATGTGACGACCCCGGGCTGGACTCCGCTTCGTCCACGGTGAAAGCCGATCCGGTGATCCACAGCGCAAAGTTGTTGTATTTCCTCAGCAACCAGCACGGATCAGCTCCAGGCATGACAAAGCAGATATCGTCCTCTTTTGGAAGGCCAAACAAAGTAGTTTCGCTTTCACAACGAAACACACAGCGCCTTTACGACATGGCGGCGGCAACAACAATACTACAGCGAGAATAAAAGTTACGCCTTCTTTCTTTGCGTGAACATTTAACTTTCTATTCATCAAATAATTCAGAAAAACTGTATAAATATTAACTGTTTTCAACATTGAGAATGATAAATGTTTTTGAGCACCAAATAGGGATATGCCGGTATCAAATTTTCATGTTGCGATTAAT
>NW_015659841.1:0-487 GCF_001515625.1 Sinocyclocheilus rhinocerous | reverse complement strand
TTATTTATTTAATGTATATTGCTGCTGCCACACAGATCTAAAATATAAATGCAATTTGTTTCCCAGCTGTTTACCTTCACAGATATAACCGACTGTTTTTTGTAACTCTTGTGTTTTTAACGTAAACTTGTGTGTGAATGAGAACTTAGTTGCTGTGACAGCCGCTTTCTGTCCGTGTGCTTCGGATGTGTGCTCTCAGAAAACCGTATATCAGAAGCAAGGTTATTATAGTTTTGAATTTTTAAATTTGTTTTATTTTAATATTGTTTTCAAATTTGCTATACAATTCAGTTTAGTTTTTATTAGTTTAATTTATATTTTTGTTAGTTTTTATTTTGTGAACACATTTTTATTTAGTTTTTATATAGTTTAGTTTCAGTTTTAATTAAAGTTTAGCAGAATTAACAAATCACTTCCAGAGCACAGGCCAAAGAAAGACTTAAGGCATAATTTAACCTTAGTGAGGCAAACATATAGTGACACAAAA
>NW_015659840.1:0-469 GCF_001515625.1 Sinocyclocheilus rhinocerous | reverse complement strand
ATACTTCCCGCTCGATGCCTCAGCAAGAGGGGATATCCTGGTGACAGGGGACAGGGCAGCCTGAAAGCATAAGCCCAGCCCGGATGTCCAGGAAATTTTGCAGTGCCGGGGGCCTGATGACCAAGATAGCTCCCGCAGAAGCCTCATCTTGCCGCATGATCCAGGAAGCATGAAGCCGGAACCAGGGCTATCATACCGACTGGATACAACATCGACGAGTGAGGTAATCACTGCAAGTCGAGAACCCGGTTTCTGAATCCAGCAGAGGGGGTGCTCACCGAAGACCTACCCTAGAAAAGGACAGAAACACACAGGTCCCGGAAAACACTGCAAAGAAAGCTCGCAGATGGAATACACACAACCACCAGCGTATTAAATATATATATTTTTTTAAATGGATCGTACTCACCCACCATGGTTCCCACGCAGGAGCCCCATTCAAGAAGCGACCCGAAGAAGCCTCTAGTCC
>NW_015659839.1:0-947 GCF_001515625.1 Sinocyclocheilus rhinocerous | reverse complement strand
GTATTGTTAAAAGCGCTATATAAATAAAGGTGACTTGACTTAAATAATAATATAAAAAGAAATCAGAAAAAAAGATTTACAAACCCGCATCACATGATTCGCAATACACAATCCAATTGGAGCACTTCGAAACAGTGAAGCATTTTGCGATGTAATGGTTCAACTGATTCAGAGTTTCAAAAAGCTCAGTTTCAGCCATTACTACATGTGCTTTTTAAAATCATTACAAGTGATGTCGAAATTTGAAAATGAATGGCTCTTTTGATCTGGGCCTGTATGCATAAAACATCTCAGAAATGCTCTTAAGAATAGTTTTAAGCTTTGACTTCAGTGTCAAAATTTGTAGTAAAAGTAGGACTTTTCTAACAGTAGGATACTTTTATAAAGAAGCTAAAAGCAACTTTCAGTAAAGTCTAAGACTGATTCTTAAGTGTTGACTGAGGTGACACTTAAGTGTTGTGAACTAAGGACTACAATGATGTCAACCCAAAATGGTTGCCGTCGACCTCTGAATCAGCCAATAGTGAGCCTGATCATGTGAAGCCACAGCAGCACAACACCAATCATTTAATGTAACTACAATACAATCATTTCATTAAGACGCTATTTAATATTTCAATGTATTTTTTTTAAATGCTTTGCACTGTGTAAAGTTATCACAAATTATAACTGATGCTTTGAAATTGTATTCTATTGGTATTTCTCCTCGTTTACAGTTGGATCAATGACGTGAACATGAGTTCCAACAACGGCTCCAACAACTCCAGGAAAGCCCACAATCCTCATAAAAGTGGCTAGTTTTTGCAGCATGGTTTGACGGTCAGTTGGAAAGTCAATGAACTGCCATATAGTAGTGGCCAAAAGAAAGAAAAATGTGTTAATGATTTTGTAAGCATGTTGCTTAGTTGCTTAAGAGTCAACTGTTTTATTTATGATAATAATGCAAT
>NW_015659838.1:0-1294 GCF_001515625.1 Sinocyclocheilus rhinocerous | reverse complement strand
CTGTGTGCAATCAGTGCTGTGTGCAATCAGTGCAATGAATGATGTAGATATGTACTGAGTGGCCGCAGTCAGATTCAGTGACCGTATCAGAGCCACAGTGCACCGCAGACGTGTGCAGTGTAAATTGTCTAAGCATTAATGGTAGGAAAAGCCCCTTATACTGGAGAGAGGCCACGTATGAAGTGTTTCTTGGAGGTTATAGTACATTGAAGAATGATCATATGACTTTTTACATATGCCATGTGACCTGTAAATGCGAAAAAGCCGTTTCCATTGCAGTTTTGTGAATTATTCCTTTTTCGCATTGCCTGAAAAACCACCTCATGCGAGCGTTAAAACTTTTTTGCGGTATATGGGCGTTTTTGCGAAATTGACGCGTTTCCATTAGGCGTATTTTCAATTCACAATTTCAATTTGCGCAATTTGAAGGGTAATGGAAATGCGCCTAGAGATGCGCATGTGCCGATAATAGCTATGTTTCCATCCAAAGATGCGAATTTAACTTTTGTGCAAAACTAAAATATCGCATAAAACATTTGCGAATAAAGCACCTTTTCCATCCAACGAGTCAAAGAGAACAAAATCGTCACTTCCTGATAAACTGGCACAAAATATCTCTAAGAAAACTAGGAGAAGCCACTGAATATATGCTTCATATATTCAAGTAAATTACTTGCGCTTCAGAGAGAGCAGACGTAACACACTAAATGCAGTCATTGCTTTTAGAGGTGGATGCCTGCTGTTTGGGAATGCAGTCGTGTAAGACAGTAATTATACAGAAACACTTTGATGACAGACTTTGCTCAGACATTTCAGAATGACCAAAACAACATATAGATGCTGTGAACGAGATCGGTCCGCTGGTTAGTCAAGTTATCCCGTCTCATAGCGCAAAGTCACATGACTTTTTCAATGTGCATGGTGGAATTTATTCGGTAAATGGGTTTCCATCGTAGTTTACGTAGTTACTCAGTAGTAGTTACTCAGTTGTGCGCATAAGATTTTTATGCACATTTTTAGAATTTATGCGCATCTTGGCGTTTCCATCCAGCGGATTTTTATGCGATAATTCAAAATGCGCATAAAAATAGGTGGATGGAAACTGTGCTACACTGCTGTGCTGCAGAGATGCGAGAAAGACATCGGAACTCCACAGAGTCTCAACATTTCCCGACCTGACCTGATATTTAGATTTTTTATTTGTTTGACAAAGGAAAGCTGTGCGCAAACAGAAACACACACACGCACACATATATATACATTATATATATATATATATATATATATATATATA
>NW_015659837.1:0-626 GCF_001515625.1 Sinocyclocheilus rhinocerous | reverse complement strand
TTTGAAATAAGACATGTTATAGAAGCAAAATAGCAAAATTCACCAGTGCATGAAAAAAAATTTTTTGCCTGTAGTGTTTTGCCTTAAAAGGAACATTCCGGGTCCATTTAAACCCAAAACAGTCCTTTAAATGTCACGCATTGACTTTGATTTATTAGACTACCAATGAAAAAAAAACAATTGTGGAGAATATTCCTGCTCTTATGCGTTAGCATTAGGGATGCGCGATATTGGATTTTTGCCGATATCCGATATGCCGATATTTTTCAACTCTTTTTGGCCGTCGATGCCGACGATATTTTTCAACTCTTTTTGGCCGATAGTCGATGCCGATACTGATATACTTCCTTTTGTTTGGAAACAACACCATGTCTCTCCTGTGTGGAAATTATAAGCAAATTATTTTTAATTTTGGTAAGTTTTCAACAAGAACTTATTTGTTAGAATTAAATAAACAATAATGAAGTTATTTTATAATGACAGTACATTGAAGCTTTGAAAATAACTATAAATAAACTATATATCAATCGCTGCATTTTTTTTCCAAAAAGATGCAGTAGTAACCTTAACATTTTATTTTTAGATTTAACATTTGTAGATGATCTAAAGCAAAAGAGTTGTAAAAA
>NW_015659836.1:0-1263 GCF_001515625.1 Sinocyclocheilus rhinocerous | reverse complement strand
CAGACACGTTTATAAACCGAATAACTTAAGTAATTTGTGGATTAGCGCCTACTGGAGACGCAAACCGTTTCAAACGACTCGGTTCGACTAGAAGATCAGGTTAAATAGAACGATTCGTTCATGATCCGGACATCACTAGACGAGACAAAACCAATAAAACCCATTACAAACAAGGCATTTATTGCATCCAGTGGGGACATAATTACTGATTATAATGACTTATGCTGTCTTTTTACGCGTTGCGTGTATCGCGCTGCGTAAACATAAAATATATCTGCATTTGTGATCGGAGAAACTTGCGTATCGTGCTGCGTAAACATAAAACCATTTCTGCATTTGTGATCGAACAAACAACAAGCCTACTCTACACTGCTCAAAACTCGCGTTTGAATCATCATTGGCAAATTATTTAAATATAAAAAAACGTACTTACAGGCTTTGAGTCAGAAGCGCCAGACTGTCCTTGCAAAGTTGGAACTGCCTAACTTTATAGAAACAGCCTTTGTGCCACAGACGCATTAGGCAACTGGTTCAGGAAACAGTCCTCATCCATCCTCCATAAAATGAGCAGCACACATCTGAATATTTGGGTTGAACTGTTCTGGAACAGTGTAGTAAATACAACTTAACCCCTGATTTCTAGTTGTGTCCTCTTTTGGAAGGCCAAACAAAGTGACTTATACTGTCTTTTTAGGCGTTGCATCGCGCCGCGTAAACATAAAACCATGTCTGCATTTGTAACTACAATTTGTAACAGCAATAATACTACAGTGAGAATAAAAGTTACGCCTTCTTTCTTTGCATGAACATTTGGGCGGCATTATGCAAATCTTCCCACATCGTGACGTAGACTTGTTTTAGCCGTTTTAGGTAGGCGTGGTTGACTCTTAACTTTTATAAAGAATATCTCTTTGGATTTGAGACTTTAGTCTTTGCAACTATACAGATCTTGAATGCCTACGGTATAGGAGTTAGCCTAGAGTCCTGTTTTTCCAAATATCTGCACAATGGCAAATTTACAATAAACAACAAGTTACTGAGTAACTTTCAGACATAAAATTCTGTTTTGCCTCATCAATGCGTCTCCGAGCAACACAGTGTTTTGTTTCTCAGCATTACACGGACCAGTAAATGGTTCAAACAGGCTATAAGTACAGTCGTTTGCTAAGTTAAATGAATTAGCATTAGGGCTGCACAATAAATCTAAATGGAATCGAAATCGCGATTCTACAGAAGCTGCGATTGTCATGCGTATCTTTCAGT
>NW_015659835.1:0-1315 GCF_001515625.1 Sinocyclocheilus rhinocerous | reverse complement strand
TCCAAGCCTGTCCTGAGGGACCTCCAAGGCGCCCACCCTCCCACCCCTTGATGTTATGTGGCGCGAGGTCGCACCTTTCGGAGGGGGGCGATATCTGTCACATGTTTTGGTTCAGTTCCTGTTCTCATTTAGTTAATCATCGTTTAACCTCATTTCCTTTGTCTTGCTTTGAAGTTACGTTGTGGTGCTTATCTCCTCTGTTATTCTGTATTACACTCTTGGATTGATAATTAAAGACTCACCTTTTGGATTACCCCGTTGCTGTGTGCTTCAGCCAACCCACATCGTGACAATATCAAAATCCTCCTACATTTTTCTTTACAAATCCTTGTTTTGTGCTTCTAATTCGTGACCTGCATTTTGTTTTGCTGTCTCTCCTCTGTGCTTCTGCGTTTTTGTCACTAATTACTGGAGTTATACTACACATACATCCTACATCATCTACCGGAACTACTTCCACCTATGACAGTTTACAGAAGTGAGAAAAAGTTGTTTATATAATTTTAAATATGGATATTTTTCTTACAAAAATGCATCGATTCACTACAAGAGGCCTTTATTCACCCCCCGGAGCCATGTGAGGCACGTTTTATTATGGATGCACACACTTTATTTCACGTCTTCTGGACTGTTGAACAAAAACACCTGCCTACTCCCATTCTAATGCTTGGAAGAGACAGGATAATTTTTTAATATAACTCTGATTGGATTCGTCTGAAAGAAGAAAGTCATATACACCTAGGATGCTTTGAGGGTGCTTAACACTTTAAGGCTATTGCTTCCCCCAAATTTGTTCATAGCATGCTGCGCTGATATTGGTGACCTAAAACCAAGATCCATAAAATGATTGCAGAGTTTAACATTTTTATATATTTTCAGTCTCTTGAAGTATTAATTTTTGAGAGACTAATTTGACTGTTGACTAACTAGGAAATTCTTGAAAAGTAGAAGTAGGTGTACATGGGTCCTGTTTCCATGCAAAAGAGAAGTTTGCCCCAGGCTATCATTAAAGTATGGCCAACAATCATAGATTTGTAAGATCTCATACCTTATACATGGGTTCCTAGAAAATTTATTTTTCGCCTGGAAATTAATACTGTATAATGAATATTTCAAATATAAAAACGTTAGAATCTGCAATAGAAAATACCTTATATAAATACATTATAGAACAGAGGTTTAAGTCACCAACTCTCTGATTTCACACAGACTGACCTGTTATCTCTAAAAAGACTAATAGAGTCTTAGTTTTAAACAGTGACCACAATTCTCTTAAGATGTTTACCTTTCATTGCCTCATTAATGTAGGCTTTGA
>NW_015659834.1:0-532 GCF_001515625.1 Sinocyclocheilus rhinocerous | reverse complement strand
GCAGCTTGTCAGTGCTGTCAGTCGCCCCGTTTCCATGGCAACTCCGGCCGCTCCAGTGTTTGATTGCTACACCAAAGTTCAGCGCACGCTCATTAAAACATGCAGAAATCATCACGGAGTTTTAACTTTAAGTTGCTTGCTTCTGGGCAAAATACTGGTCTATAATCTATAATAACACTTCAGTGAAAAAGTCCATGCACATATTTGTTTAGAAATGCTTTGGCCTGTTTTGCTTGTAAATGGTGCTTGATCTGTGCACATTTCTTTCCTGATTCATACGAAACTACTTTTTTCACTCAAGAAAACAATATTATGGATAGAGGACTCGTATTTTAGCAAGAAGCAGTGATTTGAAGTTCAAATTGTCTTACTGATGGTGTTTTTTTTTTTTTTTACAAACACTCAACCCCCTATTTAACCTATATCAGACGTTATGATTTCGATCAGATGCGGCGGCTGTGTCGGTTGATGAGTCAAACGTGATTTTGACGTTGAATCGATGTTTTATTTTCGGCGAAATAACGTTCTGATG
>NW_015659833.1:0-485 GCF_001515625.1 Sinocyclocheilus rhinocerous | reverse complement strand
GCGGCAAAGAGATATCGAGGGACCAATTGTTAATTTCTAACACTGTCGCTGGGACATTCAGGTTCTTTTCCAGGAGTGTATGTCGCTGGAACCTTTCCAGATACCAGGTTCTTTGTTCTGTGGTCCATTAGATGGTTTATTTATGCTGAAGCCAGTCACGAAACCTACTGACGTTCTGTTGCTTAAATGAATCCAGATGGGGGGGGTCAGTTCTTGCTGTCCTAGTGCTTGTCGACACCGGAGGTGGTTTGGTAAATCACTCTCTCCTTGTGTTTCTTGTAAAGATAAGCCGAGCAGGACAGGAACTTATTTGAGACAATTGGCGCCTGGGCTGACCATGGTTCAGCTTTACGACTCTCATATGGTTGAGAAGAGATGTTAGTTTTCCGGTGGAATGCGGAGATTACATCGTTCATTTGTGTGATGTTCGCAAATGCCTTACAGGGAAAAACTTAAACTGCTGGAATAAAGAGTTTTAAAGGGTT
>NW_015659832.1:0-629 GCF_001515625.1 Sinocyclocheilus rhinocerous | reverse complement strand
CCCCTTTAAAATAATCACATTTTGTTGCTTTTCAGCCTGAAATGACGGCGGACAGTTTTTGTTTTATCCAGCTGTATTTACTCAGTGCACTTACTTATTTACTTATAACATCCAAGTTAAAGATATAACACCAACGTATCAGAAGAAAAAAAAAACAGAATCACTGAGATGGAAAAAGGACCTTGTGTCAGTATTTTGTTGAACCACCTTTAATTACAGCCTTTAGTCTGTTGGGTTTGTCTCTACTAACTTTGCACATCTAGACTTTGCAATATTTGCTCTCTCTTCTTTGCAGAACTGCTCAAGTTCAGTTAAATTTGACGGTGATTGTTTGTGGACTGCAGTCTTCAAGTCATTCCACTGATTATTTGATGGTGATTGTTTGTGGACTGCAGTCTTCAAGTCATTCCACTGATTTTCAATGGGGTTTAAGTCTGGACTCTGACTAGGCCATGCAAGGACATTCACATTTTTGTCCTTCAACCACTGTGTGCTCAGTTTTGCTGTGTGCTTTGGGTCATTGTCATGTTGGAAGGTAAACCTTCTTCCTTCAACAGAAAACAATTGAAGAAGTTACTTTGCTTGTTTGCCTCATATGTGAGCTGGGTGCATTTGAAGGCCTCAAGGCC
>NW_015659831.1:0-949 GCF_001515625.1 Sinocyclocheilus rhinocerous | reverse complement strand
AAACAGCGGCACAAGTCTAATGTTTTTATAAACATCAAACACAGGTGCAGCGGGCACAGGTTCAACAGAGGACACTTGAACAGGAGTTTGATTGGTTTTTACACTCAGCTCTAACTCAAGTTTCCGCAACTGAAACTCTCTTTCCTCTCTTTCCTTTTCAAATTGTAACTCAATTTTACGTAACTCTAACTGTTGTTGCGATTTCTTTTTCAAAATCATTCTCTAACTCTTTCTCTTTTAAAGCACAAACATCGCGTTCAGCACAAAGTTTTTCTGCATCAACACACAGCTGCTTCTCTTGTAAAAGACATCTCGCTAAACTTTGCATTTTGATCGACATCAAAAAGAGGGGAAGATACAGACTCCTCAGGGTTAATAACTTGAGCTCCGACCTCTAAAACGCCTCGCTCGGAAAGTGCGCTCTTCACAACTTTCATCAGCGTTTCCTTGAGCTTCTTATCACTGCTCGTTACCTCCACATCAGATTGTTCGGCAATCTGCAAGAGCTCTTCCTTCGTGCACCTCTCCAGTAATATTTCCGAAGGAAATGCAAAGAAATCCTCGACTACCGATGACGACGACATAACTGTTAAAAGAGACAGAGCAAACAAACACAACGCGAACACACGTGTAACTAAAGCGTTAAAACTACAAATCCCATCAGCAACTTCGCCAGGGATCGTCACAGCAAGCACGCTCCAAATAGAAAACCCCACCGTTACAAGATAAATAAAGACTTACCACAAGTCATTTGTCAAATTATCCTGAAACTCGGTAGACATCGCAAACACAGATACGGAAAAACAACAAAGTGTCACCTTATGAAAAATGAGACTCCAGCTCCTAACTACAAACAAAACTAACTAAACGTACCTAATCTTCAAAGGTGTACCGGACTCGGGGCGGCGTTTAAACGCTGAACTCGAAGACAATTGGCATTTCAAACCAA
>NW_015659830.1:0-925 GCF_001515625.1 Sinocyclocheilus rhinocerous | reverse complement strand
AACGAGCGTCGGTTAGGAGAAATAACCGAAATGAACATCCCTAGTTTATAATAAGATTAACTTATTATAACTGCAAGTAGTGTATTTTAGGCACATGTAGGCCAAAGTCTGGTGAGCTGCCTATTGTTAGATCCTTTCAACACATCAGGAAAGCCAAGAATTTGGATCCACCCTTTTTTTTTTACCAGATCCTTACAGAAATCTGGATATATAGTTTTGCCTGGTATCCAAAACTGTTATTAACTGTCTTCTATTAGTCAAAGAAGCAGACAGAGGCAGTATAAAAGAGCGGGAAGCTGGAGACTTTTGTTAAAAAATTTTAAATAAAAAAATGAGCAGTGTTTTATTGAATAATCGTATACAATCTTAGTTGTGTCTATGTTATTGCTTAGTCTGGCTTTGTTGTTGTACCAAAGCAAAAGCAATGGGAATTTAATGCTTCACAGCATCAGCCAGTGACGTTAAAAACCTTGAAATGGAGACGTTATCGTGAAGAAAAAATAACTCATGGGACCACAGTCATAATATTAAACAAAAACAAGCTCTGGAAGAGTAAGGAAAATGGGTGTTTAAGTCTAGGAAGAGTAAGGAAAATGGGTGTTTGAAGTCTAATTATTGAAATATTATTTTAATTCTAAATTTTTTTTTTTTTACAATTAATTATATCATGTACTGATTCAGGCAAGATTGGGATTTCTGTAATATCTGCTAAACCTGTTCTCTGGATTTGGCCAGAGATTAAAATATTTCAACCAAATCCATTAATTTGTTTCAATAATTACATTTTCTTTTAATGTTGGATGGCATGCTGTTGCCAACGATGCATGGAACACAATTTAAGTGTCTATGAAACAAATTAACTGAACCGCCTCCAAACTAGTTCCATCAGAAAAGGACTTGCACTCAAAATGCAGTCTAGGTCGGC
>NW_015659829.1:0-469 GCF_001515625.1 Sinocyclocheilus rhinocerous | reverse complement strand
TAATCTTAAAGATTCCTAAATGCATCTACTTTCGGAAGGCCAAACTTATCTATGCATAATCAGCTTGTAACACTCCAAAGAGAAAAGACAACATGAAATCGCATCATATGACCCCTTTAAAATCAATTCTATACTGCACTGGCAACCACTGAAGTGACACTAAAATCGGTGTTACATGCTGTTTTTTTACGAGTACCTGTTAAAAGCCTAGCAGCCGCATTTTTGAACCAATTGAAGACGATTTAACAATACTTGGCTAATACCCACATACAGTGATTTACAGTAATCCAGTCTTACAGAAATAAAAGCATGAATAATCCTTTCAAAATCACTAGAGGACAGAAACGGTTTAACCTTTGCTATTGATCTTATATAGAAGAAACAAGAGTTGATCTGTTTATCAAATTTCAAAGAACTATCAAACTGGACACCAAGGTTCTTCACCACAGATTTACAGAAGGGAGCTAAA
>NW_015659828.1:0-857 GCF_001515625.1 Sinocyclocheilus rhinocerous | reverse complement strand
AGAGGTCACCCTTCCGTTACATTGACTCTCACACTACACAAACTTTTGCATGTCACCCCGGACTACATATCCCATCATCCATTGCACTGATTGCACACCTCTGTAACCAAATCACACACCAACTATATTACCCCGACTCAGATCCTTTTCAAACTGCCGAGTATTGTTTAGCACTTATCACTGTTCGTTGATAGCTACTTTACGGAGCCTGTTTATTGATTTCCTGTTTCATAGTCTAGCCTAGTCCTGTCATAGTTTTGCCTTGCCTGTTTTCCCGTGTTTAGATTATTGCCTTGTACCTGGATTATCTCTCTAGTCTCGCCCTGTTGGATTACGCTCGCCGACGATTGACCCTCACTTGTTTACCGGACTGCTCTTGTCTTGTCTTCTACATACCAGTTTGCCATTGTCTGACCTATGCCTGTTTCTGACCACGTCTTTTAATAAAAGCTTTGCAAATGGATCCGCTCGTCTCACGTCTCGTTCGCCCCGTAACAATATTAGGGATGTAACGGTTCACAAAATTCACGGTTCGGTTCGATACGATGCAGTGGTGTCATGGTTCGGTACGTCTTCAATACAGCAAAATGAAAGAAATGCCAGAGAAATTTCCTTGATTTTTACATTTTTTTATCATGAGTTGTTACGGTGATTTGTTTTGCCCTGTTTGAATCAGTTGAAAATGCCTGCCTAAATGCTGCGGGGATAGTTTGTAGAGTGTGTTTATCTCCTTGTTTTCGTCTAGTTCCATAATTCTGATATTGATAGGAACAATATTGTCAGGGATTCATCTCAGTCACTTCAGTCACCACCCAGGATAATCACCCGATCACAGTCACCTGAGTTCTGATCACCCG
>NW_015659827.1:435-604 GCF_001515625.1 Sinocyclocheilus rhinocerous | reverse complement strand
AGTCCAATATTCCTTCTGCTGTCTATCATGTTAATCAAAGAACAACAGACAAAGAAAATCACTTTCTGCTCTTGACTGAATACGTTTTATGACTTTAATGGTAAGCATTAATCTGTATTTAATTTTTACAAGACTACAGAAATTAAAGTAATCAAATGTAAAATAACAC
>NW_015659827.1:0-221 GCF_001515625.1 Sinocyclocheilus rhinocerous | reverse complement strand
GTTTTTTTATGAAAATAAAAATTAGTGTTTTATTAATGTAGATTTTTGTTTGTATATGCTGTCAATTATAGTTCTTAGAAAGAAAATCGGAATCGGCAGATCACACTAACAAAAAAATCAGAAATCGGAATCGGCCAAGAAAGTTGCAATCGGTGCATCTCTAATGATAATATTGCACAACCCTCTACGCACACCTTGGCAATATAATCACCATTGGCTAG
>NW_015659826.1:451-527 GCF_001515625.1 Sinocyclocheilus rhinocerous | reverse complement strand
TGCCGTGGCCAAATTAAATATCGAGTGGCCCGCCGAGAAAATGGCCCCGGAAGAGGAAATTAGACGAGCATTTTCT
>NW_015659826.1:0-147 GCF_001515625.1 Sinocyclocheilus rhinocerous | reverse complement strand
TAAGAGGCTCGCCACCTCCGCGGAGGTCTCTAGAGCAGCAGGTTCGGTTGTCCCCTGCCGGTCCGCCGGTAAAGGGCACCGAGCTAGCTGCTCGCATTACATCAGAGATCAGTCTCGAGAGACTGATTCCCTTAGTAGACTTTTTGG
>NW_015659825.1:0-849 GCF_001515625.1 Sinocyclocheilus rhinocerous | reverse complement strand
GAGTTTCAGATCGCCGCTGATTTGCTAAGAGTGTTGCCGCCTATCAGCGGTAATTGGGTGATCAGCGGGCAGTCCTTTTAAAACGCCTCTTCCATTCTTCAGAAGTGAGTGGTGCGACTTCGGGCCGGTCGCACTGATCCAGACTCCCTGTTAGCCGCCAGATCAAAATCTATTGTTAGTGTTTTTTGAGTGTTTCTTTTGATCGTTTGTTTCCTTTGGAATGTGGTAGTAATGTAGATTGATCGTTTGTTTTCTTTGGAATGTGGTAGTAATGTAGGAGAGACCTGCCTTTTTGTTTAAATCACATTTCTACAATGTTTTTTTGGCTAAGAGTAGTTAGGTTAGGCTGATTGTATTTATTTTTCTTTTCTTTGTGACAGGTTATCTACATTGCTGTTTTATTTTATTAGATTGGTTTTGTTTGTTATTTTGGGCCTTGGGTCTCTCTGATGAAAAATACCACTTTATTATTTTTATCTCTTTATATTTCTTTATAATCGTCCCTCAGACAAATTATTTTGCTTTATTGTTGTTTCCCTGTTTGGACCGTGGGTCCCTTAATGAATTCTACTAATTGGTGGTTGCGTTTTTCTCTATGATGTACAATAAAGCTACCTTATACTTTATTGTGTGTTCTTGGGTTCTTTTTTTGATCTGGCGGACTGCTGGAAACCTTTTGTTCTTTCCTTTTATTTACAATTTTGTAAAATTTTCTACTGAAGAAACAAAGTCACCTACATCTTGGATGCCCTGGGGGTAAGCAGATAAATGTAAAATTTTCATTTTTAGGTGAACTTTCCCTTAAATGTCATGAAGAGACTCTGTAACATCTCACGGTTACTGATTTAT
>NW_015659824.1:385-699 GCF_001515625.1 Sinocyclocheilus rhinocerous | reverse complement strand
CCTCTGGCGAGGTGTCTCTGGTTTGTTTTTTCCCCGCCAAAAAAGTTCAGTGGTGTAATGTTTGAAAATAAAATTAAGAAATAATTAAGACCGACATAAATATTATTAGTTTCATTTCACATTACAACTGTAAAATTACATTATTAATTTTTATCATTATTATTATTTATTTTATATTATATAAATACACATTTTTTATTTTACAGTTTTTTAAATATTTTTATTTAGTATTATTATTAAATACTAGGGATGTAACGATTAACCGCGAGCCAGTCAAAAATAGATTCAAATATGTTACGATTCAAACTGGTTGA
>NW_015659824.1:0-328 GCF_001515625.1 Sinocyclocheilus rhinocerous | reverse complement strand
ATGCCAAACAAATCGCGATACAATTGGAGTAGGAGTTTATATGAATGTATCTCTGAGGGGAACTGACTATCTTTAGAAAAGTTTACCTGGTATTTTCTTTTCATCTTTTGCCTCTGAACAATGCATTAAAGTAGCGTTCATAAGCGCAGCTCTGCTTTGTTTACAGCGGTAACCCAGGAAACACTGTACCATTGCTGTTCATAAGCGCCACCTGCTGTCAGAGAGTGAATCTGCATCTCATTCAGCTCTCTGCTGTTTCGTTCAGATATGTTTTATGTAGTACAGTTTCACAAAACTAAAGTCAGACCATTCTGTTTTTGCTTCAAAT
>NW_015659823.1:0-893 GCF_001515625.1 Sinocyclocheilus rhinocerous | reverse complement strand
TAATTAAAATAATTCACACACAGACACACACACAAACATACCTTCCTCTTGAACTGCATTTCGCATGTGATTAGCATGATTTCGGAGCTCATGTAAATGGTTATACACAGATTTAAGGCACAGTGTCATGTAAATGGTTATACACCGATTTACAGTAGGCACAGTGGTATTTTTGGCAGCACACTGTGCATCTCTGGATAGACAGCAGGGGATCCTGTCCTCGCAAAAGTATTGTCTGATGCATCTGTGCAGGTTAAACAAATACTGAAATTAAATAAAATAAAAACTATGAGTAAATAAAAACACTACACGTGCTAAAATGTAGCAAGGGGGATGGGAAAATGCTAGCACTTATTAGCTATCGATAGTTACGCGAAAAAACTAACGTTACCGATTAATGTTTCAGGGGGTCAAAACATAACAATAACATTAATAGTCATGTCGAGACCGCGATAAATGTAAGATTTAGATTTTATATACATCTCAAAGTTCAGTTTATCTTTAAAGCACAGTTTTTTTTACCGTGCGATACAGGTTGTACGCGGTGCATCTGGACCAATGATGTCTCAAGCCCCGCCCACTAGATCCAGCGAGGGGGAGCTAGAGGTCTAGCCCCTCCCATTTAATAGGTGCATTACCGCCACCGACTGGACTGGAGTGTGGATCAAGATTTATGCAATATATATGATGGGGAAAGAGGGGAAAGGGCCATATAAAACAAACAAAACACATATACACACATACATACATACACACATATATTATCTATATTCTATATTCTCTTACTTAATTCACATTCTTTTGTAAACCTAATAATATCATCATTTTGGTGTTCCTCTGGCTGAGTGGTTAGCAGCGCAAAAGGTCGTGGGTTCAATTCCCAGGGAACACAC
>NW_015659822.1:0-565 GCF_001515625.1 Sinocyclocheilus rhinocerous | reverse complement strand
TGCTTTCTAATTAACGGAGAGTGGACTTACCGGGGTATTCACCAATCATAATTGAGATTCTAAATCACATATGGAGCATATATGTTTAGTCTAAAAAGTGCCGCAAATGGTACAAATGTACATTTAGCGCGTTAAAGGAAGTGGATAGTACAGAGTAGTGTTGTCACGATACTGGAATTGCTAACTTCGATACGATACCTTGAAAAATATCGATATTCGATACCATTTTCGATACCACGGAGTAAAAAACTGCCACAATATTAAAGGGGTAAAAAATGTTTTTTTTAATTTAAAGATAAATATAACAAGTCTAGAACATGACAATGAGGTATATTTTACATGAACAAAAATGTCTTGAGGTAGTGCACTTGTTCAAAAGCCTCTCAGATTGCCATACATTCAAAAACCAATAAAGTGCAAGTAAAAAAAAAAGTGCAATCTTTTGTATTTCCAAGTAAAATCCAATCCAATCACAATATCAACAAATCAATACTTCAAGCAAAAAAATATATTTTTTCAGTGGACCAGAGCTAACATGATCCGTTGTATTTTTATTACCTACTGT
>NW_015659821.1:0-1302 GCF_001515625.1 Sinocyclocheilus rhinocerous | reverse complement strand
CAGTGTGAAACGTGCATATAGGCACGTCCACAACTGAAATAAGTCCGCATCGTCGACTTCTTCACTGCAGCTGAAAACACAGACACTGGTTTATCAATTGAAATGTTAAAGCATTGCTGTTTTTTCCCCGACGCATTCATAATCATTACTTCTGCCGGTGCGCTGTGGCAAGCTTTATGCATGCACTTGAGCGCTGATTAGGTTATGTAGGCAATAAAAGGCTCGATTTTATTATGATTTATATGGTTTTATTAATAAATGTGGAATTAGTCGATTAATCACTTAAAATAAAGACCTACTAGTCGACCAGAAAATTAGTCGAGGGCAGCCCTACAAAGCACACATGAACATTTGAAAGTAGAGTGCAGTCAGTAAGTTGAGTTTTGTGTAGCAAAAGCTTGTTTTGTTTTTTTTCACAGCTTGTGTCCTGTGCAAAAAAAAGCCTGTGATTGCCCTTTTGATTTGCTTTGATTTTGCTTTATGTAAATTGTATAAATAGCATGCATTTTTATAAAACTACTTTTTTCCCTCAATTAGTTCCTGGAGGAACACTGATCTTTGAGGGCGAAGAGGTGTCATCTAATTCCATCAACATCTTCATTCCTCATAGAAAGTGACATGTTTGTTGCGGCAGGGCAAATGATTGTACACTCGTTCCTGCATGGCGGACCATGTTTAACTGGATTGAGTCCAGCTATTATACATGTGTTGTTCGGAGGCTCACCTGAGACATCCACGATTGATATCAAGGACTGTGTTGATACAGATGTCCGAGAGGTCATTCAGATGGTCAGCTCTTAAATTGTGTTCAAAAATAGTTTCCAAACAATTTATGCATTTCCTACATTTTGGTGGTCTTTTTTTTTCTTTTTTAGCTGCAGGGCACTGCTGAACTGACAGAAGAGGAGGAGAGAACCATCACACAACTGGCTGTGTCTTGGGATCTGCCAGGGGTGAAGGAAGAAAATAGACAGTGGTTGATGGAAAAAATGCTGCTTCATGCTGTGAGTTTTTTTTCTTTCTTTTTTTTTCTCCACAGGCCACATGTGTAAATGTAGTTCGCATGAAAGATTTTCTGAGATATATATACACCTTTTTTCCAAAAATGACTACATTTCAAATAAGTTTGTACTACAAATAATTCTTACGCTTGGTATTTGTGACAATTTCACAAGAATTTCTGTACAGGGTTCGTTCAGTGTAAAGTGACAAAATTAAAAAAATAAACTCCATTGTTTTGGAGGAATTCAGATAGGGATGTTATCTTGTTAAAGACAGTTATCCAATGAGGTTAATGGTAAA
>NW_015659820.1:454-564 GCF_001515625.1 Sinocyclocheilus rhinocerous | reverse complement strand
AAATGAAACGGTAAAGTTCTAGCAAAGTGACTCTCACAGCAGCTTTGGAGATTAATGCCTTGTCCAAATACCCACACTTGCGGTCTTGGCCACTTGAGAGCGCGTGCGCG
>NW_015659820.1:0-164 GCF_001515625.1 Sinocyclocheilus rhinocerous | reverse complement strand
CATTTTATTGCTGCAAAGATTAGTATATTTATTTTTGTACAACATTTGCAACTGCTTTTTATCACTTAATTAAATTGTCATCTATTATAGGGACTACTGATCAGACATTTAGAAGTTGCTTTTAAAATGCAAAGTATTGAAAATAATAATAAAACTCTGTAAAC
>NW_015659819.1:0-506 GCF_001515625.1 Sinocyclocheilus rhinocerous | reverse complement strand
CAGAGTATTTGTTAAATATAACTAAAAAAATTGTGTGTCTGGTTGTTCCAGACGCTACAAACCCCTCCTTCCACATCATATTATAGGCCGTTTCTATGTCAAAAAATGCTGCTGTTACATTCTCTTTATTCACTTGCGCCTTCCTTATTGCTATTACATTCTCTTTATTCACTTGTGCCTTCCTTACTTCAGTCTCTAATCTTACCACAGAATCTATTGTATTTCTTCCCTTCCTAAAGCCACTCTGACAGTTATCCAATACTCCTCTTTTTTCAAGGTCATGGGTCAATCTATCTGCTATCATCCTTTCCATGATTTTACATAAATTTGAAGTAAGAGCTATTGGTCTGTAACTAATAGGTTTTGTAGGATCTTTACCAGGTTTCCTTATTGGAATCACTACTGCTTCTTTCCAGGTAGTTGGTAACTTTCCCTCCTCCCATATTTTATTATACATATCCAGCAGCTTCAACAGTGACTTTTCCTCCAATTGCTTTAACATTAAA
>NW_015659818.1:0-296 GCF_001515625.1 Sinocyclocheilus rhinocerous | reverse complement strand
CAGAATTATGCAATTACCTTTTTATGTTTTATTTTGTGGCAAAAATAAAAAATAAAAAATCGCACAATTCTATAATTACAAGATTTAAACAGAATTGCAAGACACAATGACCTTTTTATGTTGTATTTTGTGGCGAAAAAAGCCATTAAAAAAAAAATCTCACAATTCTATTATTACAAGATTTAAACAGAATTGCAAGACACAGAATTACGAATGAACTTTTTATGTTTTATTTTGTGGCAAAAAAAAAACATTAATTTTTTTAAATGTCTCACAATTCTATAATTAAAAGATTT
>NW_015659817.1:864-1021 GCF_001515625.1 Sinocyclocheilus rhinocerous | reverse complement strand
CAAGAGATAATAAGATAGATCTCTTAAAATAAACAACTAATTTGTAATATATCAATAAAAAAATTAAAATACAAAAATCAATTTCACATTACTTTAAAACAGGTAAACAGTACAAACTAAAACTAAGGCATAAATCAAAATAATAGTAATAAAAATA
>NW_015659817.1:0-762 GCF_001515625.1 Sinocyclocheilus rhinocerous | reverse complement strand
AATAGCACAAAGTTTCCTGTGAGGGGTAGGTTTAGGGGTAGGGTTGGTGTAGGGCAATAGAAAATACAGTCTGTAGAGTAGAAAAACCATTACGCCTATGGAGAGTCCCCACTTTTCACAAAAACAAACTTGTGTGTGTGTGTGTGTGTGTAAAACTTGTTTTTGATATCTTTCATATTCTGTGTGTGGGTCAGTTCACAGCAGTGATAGAAATTAATCTGTTCCAATAAGTTTAAATAGATTTTTACATTTTATGGGCATTTTTACCTTTATAAAGCCTTTTTTTTCTAAAAGTATGCATCATCTTTTGAGTCAAATTCTTACATTTAATCAATTAGAATAAAAGACATTTGGGCTGTTACCAAACAAATGATATCAGTATCAAAATTCATCTTTGCAATGCAGATGAAACACAGAAGCTGCATGGGATGGATTTCCCACACAGAGGGACATGAATGCATTTAACCTGCAGTTACAAATGCATAAATAATATTTTGTTATTTTAAACACAAAACATTGAATACTGATAATGTTTTGATATTTTAAACATAAAACGTTGAATACTGACATTTGAAATTATTTTTAAAAATGAAAAGATTCTTTAAATGTGAAATTAAAACCGCCAGCAGGTGGCAGCAAGTCACTGTTAAGAAGTGAGCCATTGCGATTGAACCAAATCGTTTAAACGGTTGATTCATTCAGGAACGAAACGCTCAAAGTCATGTTGCACAGAGACGCAAAACAGCGCTGTGGCTGTGTTTG
>NW_015659816.1:0-503 GCF_001515625.1 Sinocyclocheilus rhinocerous | reverse complement strand
TCTATTGTCCTCATTTGTACGTCGCTTTCGATAAAAGCGTCTGCTAAATGATTAAATGTAAATGTAAATGTATTCTCCCCTTAGGTTCTTAAGCTCTAAGAAGAAGTAGAATTTTGCTCCCCTGTGAATGGGTTGCTTAGTAGGCCACTCTAGTATGACTTAGCACTGAAGTAAAAAATACAAGAAAATAAAAAACTCCCCAACAAAATTAGGGGTGTTTCTGGGGTGAAAACAGGTTGTAGCAAGCGCTTACATCAGGCTCTAAGGCTGGACTGATGACGTGACTAACACATTTCACTTAAACGCCTTCTGACAGATCCAGCACAGGGCTTGTGGGCAGAGCTGCTGAATTATGTGTGCTGGTCATAATATATTATACATTTTGTATATTATTATTAATTTTATGTAATTTTTCCAAATGTTGTCCCTGGCTATATATTTTCTACACTTTTTTTACAACAAGCTGAGTGTTTTATCTCCTATATCTTCTTACATAATAAGAT
>NW_015659815.1:0-577 GCF_001515625.1 Sinocyclocheilus rhinocerous | reverse complement strand
CGCTCAGTCATGCGTCTGAAGTTCAAAATGCTCACTGTCAAACAGATCGTGTCTCAGATCAGGTCCGAGGACTGGTTTGTCACGATAGCTCTAAAAGATGCTTATTTCCATGTCTCCATCCTTTCCAGTCACAGGAAGTTCCTGAGGTTTGCTTTCAGGGGCAAAGCTTACCAATATCGGGTCCTTCCCTTCGGCCTAGCACTCTCACCTCATACTTTTCCTTCCCTTCGGCCTAGCACTCTCACCCCGTACTTTCACGAAGTGTGTGGATGCTGCTCTGGCTCCTCTGCGACTCCAGGGCGTCCGCATGCTCAATTACATCGACGATTGGTTGATTTTAGCTCAATCAGAGCAGATGGCGGTTCGGCATCGAGATGTCGTTCTCGCTCATATGGAAAAGTTGGGGTTAAGACTAAACGCCAAGAAAAGTGTGCTTTCTCCATTACAGAGGACCACTTATCTGGGCGTGGTGTGGGATTCGACCACGATGCAGGCACATTTGTCTCCTGCTTGGATCGAGTCGATCCTCACTGCAGTCGCGAGAATCAGAGAAGGCCGGTCACTCACTGTCAAGCAG
>NW_015659814.1:1056-1200 GCF_001515625.1 Sinocyclocheilus rhinocerous | reverse complement strand
CCAGAGTAAAGTATAGCCACAACTAACTTACACAACAGTGTTCAGATCATATTTTTCTTCCTGACAAAATCAATATAATGGAATATTTATATCTGCTGAATGTAAGCTTTTCCATATTCCTTGCCTGCTTGCTGCACTGGGGAC
>NW_015659814.1:0-1007 GCF_001515625.1 Sinocyclocheilus rhinocerous | reverse complement strand
GCATCAAAAGTAACGAGCTGTTTTATGGATGGTAACTGTAGTATTATTACTGAAATCTTATTAGTAATTAGTTACACTACTAGTTACTGCAAAAAGTAATATTATTACAGTAACTAAGTTACTAGTAACTAGTTACTGCCCAACACTGAATAACACAAATACCATGGTGAAGCTAAATGGCTAGTATAGCAAAACAATATTAATGTGTGGTTACTTTAGTTTAACTATTTTTTATTTTATTTTTTTATTTGTAGTAACCCCATGTTTAATTTTCATAAAGGTACATATGTAATTAAAACATTATGTAATTGAGTGCAGAAATGAACGTGAGTAATCTTACCTGACACTGATATTACAGTAGCCAGTCTTAACAGTTTACGTGATCTGGCTCTTGATTTTATTATTGTTATTTATTTATTTTTTCTTTGCCGGGAAGCAAATATATCAAACATGCGCGCGGTAAGAGCATCTACGGTAATTCATGTTGGCCAAAACACACAAGGAAATGCGTTGTGAAAAAAATAACGCCTGCAATCACAGACATTCGCATTCGGACGGGATTAGTTTTCTCAGAGGATCACTGAGTTTGCTGAAAAACAGTAGGTCATTTGCTCTGGAATTATTACAGAGGTTGTGTGAGAAAACACAGACGTGGCATATTCGGACGGGATTAAAATCACCAAGTACGTCTGTGAAACACAAATTTCTCTAACGACCCCCTGTAAAACTAGTCCCGTCCGAATAGGGCTAAAGATATTGAATTGATATAAATACTTATATTTCAGCCCATAAAAGTCTTTTAGGATTTTTTTAATGGAAAAAAGGGTTACACTTTATTTTAAGTTGTGTTTGTTACACTGTTATTATAAATGTAACTACTGAGTAATATTAAGTATCTACATGTGCTTACTATAGGGTTAGGATTAAGGTTTGGTATGGTTTAAGGTTAGTTGCATGTAATGCATAGTTTATAGTAGGGCTGTCAACGTTAATGCGTTAACGCATGC
>NW_015659813.1:354-508 GCF_001515625.1 Sinocyclocheilus rhinocerous | reverse complement strand
ATTTACTCAAAACTGTTAAATTAGATAAAATATAAATATGTATATATTTTTTTGGTGCCTAGTTATAATTTGATGAAATACTTTATTGTGTTTCTGAATTGTTTAATGTAAGTTTACTTGTATAAGCCACTTTCCATGTGCAGTTATGCTCAGT
>NW_015659813.1:0-225 GCF_001515625.1 Sinocyclocheilus rhinocerous | reverse complement strand
TGCATTAATAATTAATAAATGATTAGTGTGTCCACTTTACTTTAAAGTTCACTTTCACAGTTTAATGATGTTCATAACTCATTAATAAATGGTTCACAGGTGTTCACTTTTAAGGTTCGCTTTCACAGGTTACTAACGTCTGTAATTAATTAATAAATGCTTCACAGGTGTTCACTTTAAATTAAGGTTCATTTTTAGACGTTATTAACATTTATAACTCATTAA
>NW_015659812.1:0-538 GCF_001515625.1 Sinocyclocheilus rhinocerous | reverse complement strand
TGTGCTGGGGTGATTAGCAAACCTCATGATGGCTGATAGGGCATAGCAGTGTCCGTTTATGTACTAGAAATCCCTACAGTAGTTACACTGCTGATAATAAGGTTCTTCAGGGAAAAATGTACATCTGTAGCAACTCATTGTGTAATAACTGCACGTAATGTAAAAATTGCACATAATGTATTAAGTATTACATTATTGTTGTAATAAAATGTTCATAATGTAATAACTTTCTCAAAACTTAATAAAATCTTGAGCTTATAATATAATAATAATTTTTTTATGTAATAACAAATTTTTCACATAATGTAATAGGTTATTGTATGAGAATTTTATTACATTGTGAACACACTGTGGCAACTTAGTTGTTCGCTTTCTGAAGGGGTCCAGGAGGCTGAACCCTCCTCGCCCCTTCACAGTCCCTACTTGGGATCTGCCTACTGTTCTGAGGGCCCTGAATGGCACTCCCTTTGAGCCGCTACAGTCTGTCGACCTTCGACACCTGTTGCTAAAGACTGCTCTGCTACTGGCGCTAGCATCG
>NW_015659811.1:0-600 GCF_001515625.1 Sinocyclocheilus rhinocerous | reverse complement strand
TATTCCAAATAAATAGATTATGATCCACAAATAAATGTAAAGAGAAAAAAAAATCTTTACATTTATTTGTGGATCATAATCTGTTTATTTTGAATAATGCAGCAAATTCTACCCCCATAGTGTTTGATTGTGTTTTGTGATGACTGTGATAACACTCATGCGTGCTGAAGATCATATCCTACAGATGACCGTGATAACACTCATGCGTGCTGAAGATCATCCTGATCCTACAGAGACTTCAAGAGACTCATTCATCTCAGTCATCACACACACTTATCAGTGACTGCTTTACTAAAGACTGCAGATAAACACTGCAGAATTGCTGTCTCTGATTGTTTGCGTGGAATATGTTACAGCAGTGTAAAGCCTCCACAAGGGGGCGCACACGCTTTATACGTGCTCTACGTCAGTCACATTTGCGCTTTCGGTTTCGAAATCTTCAAAGTGTTGGTGAGACACGGTGCACAGATCAGGTAAGACTTCAGTTTAACCAACTGTACTAACTAACCAACCTTTAAATACTCATTATAATCTAAACAAACAGTCTCTCTTATAAAATTTTGTTTCAGTAGTTGCTTGAAATTATAGTACTGGCAATAG
>NW_015659810.1:0-839 GCF_001515625.1 Sinocyclocheilus rhinocerous | reverse complement strand
TCAAAGTAAGAGATAAGAAAATAATTCCTTGTAAAAAAAAATAATGATAATAATACATACATACATAAAATGATTGTATCGATCATGCACCTGTGGTGCTGGACCTGCACTTCCCTTTAAACATCAGGGAACGACCACTCTGGACATTTAATCCATTACTACTATCTAACGATAAATTTTGTAACTTTGTCTCAACTAGTATAGACGAGTTTCTGGAATCCAATAAAACAGATACAGTGTCTTACTCATTACTCTGGGAGACTTTGAAAGCTTACTTGAGGGGTCAACTATTATCTTATATATCATATGCTAATAAAGAATGTAAGAAGGAACTGCAAGCACTCTCACAATCCATATTAGATTTAGACAGACAATATTCTGAATCGCCTACAGCCGAATTACGTAAAAAAAGAGTGGACTTGCAGACAAAGTTAAATTTTTTATCCACTACTCATGCAGAACAATTAATAATGAGGACACGTGGTCTTTACTATGAGTATGGAGACAAATCAAGTCGGCTCTTGGCTCACCAGTTGAAACGTCAAGCCGCCTCCCGTCTTATTTCCCAGATAAAGGACTCTAATCAAACATTAACTTGTAACCTAAAAGAAATTAACAAATTTTTTAAAACCTTTTACTCCTCATTATATACTTCCGAATTCCCTTCAGATCCAACGGATATGGAAAATTTCTTAGATAATTTAGATGTTCCTACTTTACAATCAGATAAGGTGGTAGATTTAGAACATGACCTCGAGATTAAAGAAATTTGTAGGGCCATTATGGCAATGAAAAGTGGGAAGTCTCCGGGCCTTGATGGGTATCCTATTGATTTTTAT
>NW_015659809.1:0-531 GCF_001515625.1 Sinocyclocheilus rhinocerous | reverse complement strand
TCCACATCTTCAGGGTGGTGGATGCACGGCTTTCCCATCAACAAATGCTTGCCCTCCGATAAAGAACGCTCTCTTCCCTTCCTTTCTAACAGCTTCGACCAACTCCCTTCCTTTCTAGCAGCTTCCACCAATGGCCACAGTTTCATCCTTAGCATCCTGTCTGCCTGAGTCAAATCCTCGGTGAATCTCAGCTTGTGGTTCCTGAGGTAATCGGAGTGTTTTGCTTGCCTCCACACCAGATCCCGCGTAGATCTTTTCGCGAAGCGAATAATCACCGGTCTTGGCCTGTTGTCCAGCTTTCCCAGACGATGCTCAATATCGATGTCAGCTTGAATCGCCACGTTTGAGTCAGGAACAACTGCAGCACAGATGTTGAAAACCTTCAGCTTGATGTTTTCATCAGATTGCTCAGGGATTCCGTACAGACGAAGATTCCATCTGCGCTGATATCGTTCTGTTTCATTCAGCTTTTGCTCAAGCTCAGATATCTTGGTATTATTCAGATTCACAGTAGATTTACATTTTTTCATG
>NW_015659808.1:0-517 GCF_001515625.1 Sinocyclocheilus rhinocerous | reverse complement strand
TTGGGTCAGCAGGGTCAGAAAAAAACAGGTAGAGTAGAAAAGACATTAACTGAAAAAGAGTGAAGAATTAGGTGTAAAATCAACAGGAACCCTTTAGTTTCCAAAAGTACAAGGTCTCATAGGTTCTCAGAGACTTTGCTCGGGTAAAAAATGCTAAAAAAAAATGACCCTCACTTAAGAATCACACACTGAAGTGTAGTAAAATACAGGAAGACTGATTTTGTATAGGCTTTTATAGACAGATAGGATGAGAGTGACTCTTGAAGGACCAGCACCACTTCCTCTTGTACCACTGTCTGAAGAATTTATCTTCCAGAATCTGGCAGTAAGTTTTGGGAGATCATTTGGTAACACTTTATTTTGATAGTCCACTTTAGACATTCTATTAACAGTAAGTAACTTTGCAACCACATGTCAACTAGCAGTTAGTAGAGTATTATTAGACTGTCTAACCCTAACCCTAACCCTAACCCTATCTTCTAACACTTTCTTTGTCAACTTATTCTACTAACCCTAA
>NW_015659807.1:0-465 GCF_001515625.1 Sinocyclocheilus rhinocerous | reverse complement strand
ATGGTTGCTCATTTTTTAATTCAATTAGGTAGACCACGCAATACACAGCGATATGGATTAGAAGAGCATTCACTTATCTTGGATATTGATTTCGCTGTTCTGAAGCAAGCTGCAACTGCTACTGCAAGCACTAGTCATATATTTGAATGTTGTGCAGAGAGCTCCTTGACTACAATACCGGAGAGAACCAATCAGCTGTGCCATGTGATAATGATGTCATTAGGTCAGATTGAGTTAGACCTATCGGACTGCGCCATCTAGAGTTTCCTGCCAGAACTCTGTATATATACAGTAATGGCCAAAACTTTTGGCAGTGACAAATTTTGTGTTTTGCAAAGTTTGCTGCTTCAGTATTTGTAGATAATTTTTCCACGTTTCTATGGTATATTGAAAAACAATGATAAGCATATCATAAGTTTTAAGGCTTTTATTGGCAAAAAATATAATGAGTCAATATTTACAGTG
>NW_015659806.1:0-853 GCF_001515625.1 Sinocyclocheilus rhinocerous | reverse complement strand
GATGAGGGTGATGTATTAAATATGCAGCCTAGAGGCTTAAAATTGGTGTAATGGAGCTGCACCTAACCACCAAAAGAGGGCACTTAAACAAAGACTAATGCATTTTGGGCTGTAACTCAAATCTGTACCAAAAGTAATTTACAATAGACCAACTCACCCCGAACAACTTCATCAAGATCAATTACTATAAATAAAATGATTAGTTAGTGTTACATGGAGGCCCAAACCTGCAGAAATTAAAAATAAAGAAATAAAAAGAAAATAAAGAAAGAAATGTTTGACCTGATAAAACAAATACAATTAATTTTTAGTCCTGAATTTATTTTTGTATTACTTTTTGCCCCTTTATTTATTATTTTTCCTTTATTTTTACATTTACATATACATGTTGAATTGTGTGGCTAGGCCTGTCACCATAACAACTTTTTTTTTTGTGCGATATATTGCCCCAGAAATAAATGCGATAAACGATATTATTGTCATTTTAAAGACCATTTTATGCCACTGAATATATAATCATAATTTAACAGCATAATAATGCAAGAAGGCCTACACACTTATGAATGACAACAAACTTTTTGATTCTTAAGAATATTTAGATCATGGACATTAAGTCAAAATATTATATACCTTAAAAAACTTGAATAAATAGTAAATAAACATTTTCTAACAAAAAGTGCAAAGTAACGAGTAGAAAAAAAGAAAAATCCACAAATAACTCGTATGGAGATTTTTCCATCTACAGATTTTCCCTGACCTTCTTTTCTCTGTATATTAAGGCTGCACACTATTGCTGAAAAACACAATTCCTACTCAGCAGTCAGATAAGACACAGATCCCTAAACAAGACCAT
>NW_015659805.1:693-859 GCF_001515625.1 Sinocyclocheilus rhinocerous | reverse complement strand
TAAATGTGTAGTAAAATCTGTGCCGTTAAGCGTTATCACCGTACCACTGTGAAGCAAACCATTCAAACCATTTAGTTTTACGTGGATATTGGAACGCCAGTGAAGTAAGCTACATAATAAATAATATTTTGGCATTCAAATACATCGCGAATACGGAAACATTTGA
>NW_015659805.1:0-397 GCF_001515625.1 Sinocyclocheilus rhinocerous | reverse complement strand
TACATAATAAATAATAATTTGCCATTCAAATACATCTCGAATACGAAAACATTTGATTTTGTGTCGAATGAGAGACCCAATGTTGGTTTCAGTTTCGTTTTAGCCTAAATTAATTCGTTTTGGCTCGTCGTTTAGCTATAGCTTCTTATATTTTTAATTATTGTTATTTTCTAAATACTGTTAATTGAACGGATTTGTTGCGGAGTGAGGGGAACTAAAATAGCCTAGCTATGTTTACAGTGTTTATTATAATGTTTGTAAACATTTCTTGTCGGCATTAGGCCTATTTCTGAATGAAATAATAAAATGCGACTTAGACTTTTTTTATCCTCTAAAAAAACAAAAAAAAATGTTATATGCGTAGCGTATTTCAACCATGCAGCAAACCTTTTTAAAT
>NW_015659804.1:0-622 GCF_001515625.1 Sinocyclocheilus rhinocerous | reverse complement strand
TTGTCGCTATTTTGAAAATGTGTCGTTAGAAGGGTCTGAAAACTCACTAAAAATAGCGACAAAATCGCTAAGTTGGCAACACTGAGAAAAAGAGTCCTTTAGCTGCTTTTTTGCAAATACCAAGTGTGTTTTCATGTGTCTTCACTGAGGAGAGGATTGAGTTTGGCCAGATCGGTGGAGAGTTGCAGTGATGTTTGTCCTTCTGTCTCCACATATGATCATGGAGCTCAACTAGAGTGACCATCAGGCTCTTGGACATCACTCTAGACAAGGCCCTTCTCCATTGATTGCTCAGTTTGGCCAGGAGGCCAGCTCTAGGAAGAGTCCTGGTTGTTTCAAACTTCTTCCATTAAGGGTAACAGAGACTACATGCTTCAGTGAACCTTCAATGATGAAGACCGCGGTGCTCATGAGAACCTTCAATGCTGCAGAAATTTTTCTGTACCCTTCCCCAGATCTGTGCCTCGATACAATCCTGTTCACAATTCCTTGGACTTCATGGCTTGGTTTGTGCTCTGACATGCAGACAGGTGTGTGCCTTTCCAAATCATATCCAATCAACAGAATTTACCACAGGTGGACTCCAATCAAGTTGTAGAAACATTTCAAGGATGATCAGTGG
>NW_015659803.1:0-1314 GCF_001515625.1 Sinocyclocheilus rhinocerous | reverse complement strand
CACGTTCCTGGGTGAGGCATGCTGTCTGGCTGACCGAATCCAACTCCATGCCAAGAAAAGAGAGCATCTGCATTGGCATGAGTTTGCTCTTTTCCCAGTTGACCCTAAGACTCAAATGGCTGAGGGGCCTGAGCACCAGGTCCCTGTGTGCGCACAACTGATCGCGAGACTGTGCGAGTATGAGCCAGTCGTCGAGATAGTTGAGGATGCGCGGCCCCGTCGTCGAGATAGTTGAGAATGCGCACCCCCCATTCTCTCAAAGGAACAAGGGCTGCCTCCACAACTTTGGTGAAGGCGCGAGGTGACAGGGACAACCCGAAGGGCAGGACCTTGTACTGATATGCCCGACCTTCGAACGCGAACTGCAGGAATGGCCTGTGCGCGGGAGGACCGAGACATGAAAGTACGCGTCCTTCAGGTCGATCGCTGCAAACCAATCTTGGGGACAGATGCACTCGAAAATGTGTTTCTGCGTTAACATCTTGAACGGCAGCTTGTGAAGTGCACGGTTCAAAACTCGCAGATCCAAGATCGGTCGAAACCCACCGCTTTTCTTGGGCACAATGAAGTAAGGGCTGTAAAACCCCGACCTCTTATCGGCTGGAGGGACCGGCTCTATCGCGTCCTTTGCCAGCAGGACTGCGATGTCCGCACGCAAAATAGAGGCATCGACAGCCTTGACTGAAGTGAACCGGATCCCCCTGAACTTGGGGGGACGCGGGGCGAACTGAATCGCATAGCCGAGTCTGATGGTCCGCAGGAGCCACCGAGACGGACTGGGGAGAGCTAACCAGGCTCAGAGAGACCGTGCCAGAGGAACCACAGGGACTCGGCCCGAGGCCTGTGACGGCAGAGGGTGGAGTCTGGGTGTGAAGTGTAACACTCACCTGATTCCTCCGTGTGCGGGAAAAAACCCCACTGCTGCCCGCTGGCGAGAGAGGAGGGGGGAAGTGACCCTGTGATGCACAGTTCACAACTCTCCTCCTCTTGAGACCCAGAGACTGAGGAAACCGCTCTTTTATTGAAGTTTTGGGTACCAGCGGCGGAACAAAAACAAAAATAAACAAAGCTCTTTTGTCGAGAATTTGGGTACCGTCGGCCGTGAGGCCAACGGCGGGAAAAAATAAACAAAAGATTCTCCACCCGGCCCCCCCCCCGAGGGGGGGAGTGGTGTGGTCACCATCTCCCGACGAGCAGTCTCCTCCATCTCCGGGTTGCCCGTCTCAGGGCCTCTTGTACTTGCACTTACGGCCGGGTTTGGCGGGGGCCTGGAACTGCACCTTATCATGCTCCTTCATGTCGGCCAGACACAGC
>NW_015659802.1:365-628 GCF_001515625.1 Sinocyclocheilus rhinocerous | reverse complement strand
CAGTTGAGGACCATGGTCTACCATCCCCAGACCGACGGACTGGTCAAACACTTCAATCAAACGCTCAAGCAGATGTTGAGCCGGGTGGTCGCGGAGGATAAACTGGGACCTGATGCTCCCCTATGTCCTTGGATCCGCGAGCGAAGTCCCGCAGGCCTCAACTGGCTTCACCCCCTTCGAGCTCCTCTTTGGCCGGCAACCCCGCGGCCTCCTGGATGTGGCGAAGGAAGCCTGGGAGCAACAGCCGGCAGCCCATCGCTCTG
>NW_015659802.1:0-167 GCF_001515625.1 Sinocyclocheilus rhinocerous | reverse complement strand
CCTGCAAATTCCTGGCCACCTGGCAGGGTCCCTATACGGTGCTGGAGAAGATTGGGCCGGTGACGTACCGGGTGCGTCAGCCAGGAAGGAAGAGAGCCGAGCATCTCTACCACATTAACCTCCTGAAGAAGTGGGTGGGGACTAGAGACCAGCTCGCGGCCCTCGCC
>NW_015659801.1:0-2451 GCF_001515625.1 Sinocyclocheilus rhinocerous | reverse complement strand
ATGCAGAAGTACGCATCCTTAGATCGATGGTCACAAACCAATCTCAACCTTGGATCTGAGACAAAATGGACTTTACTGTTAGCATCTTGAACTTGCTCACTCTGAGCGCAAGATTCAGACGACGCAAGTCCAGAATCGGACGTAAACCACCATCTTTTTTGGGCACAGCAAAATACCGGCTGTAAAAACCCGACTGAGTGGGGGATAATTCTTCTATAGCCCCTTTCTCTAGGAGTGACACGATTTCCTGGCGTAACACCGCGGCCTGCCCAGGACCACCAACCACAGAGTGGGGACTTGGATGTCAACATAGACCCTGCACCAATGGCTTTAGGGCTATCCTCTCGATCTTCAAAGTTAAGGCGCGGAGAACAGTCAAAATCAGTCCGAAACGCAACAAGCGTCGGAACAGCTGATAGAGAGGCAAACACACTTGTAGGTTGCCCACATTCGTACACAGTTCCAGCTCAATGCAACAGCGGAGCTGAAAAGAACATAGCAATTAGTCATGCAAACCACTGCTTGGTAGCATGAAGCACCCAACATCTCAAGTGCACAATAATGTATGCTGCAATCACATAATGCAGCCAGTCATGTGAAGCGAGTGTTGGTAGCAAAAGCGCCGCATCAATCACATGAAGAAGGCTGACCATGGTGAGCATTAATAACTTGCAATAAGAGATACTCGTAAGGCCCTTTCACATGGGATGCGGCACACGTGAACTCATTCACACAGTAGCTCAGCTCAGTGCATCTCAGTTGGGATGAGAAGAATAATGATTAGTTATGCAAATAGTGTTGGTAGCCTGAAGTGCCAAAAACCATGTTGCACGACAAATGTGTGTTGCAAAACTCCACAGAGCCAGCTCATAGCACAGAGTCCACTATTTGTTCCAGCTCAAAACAGCAGTGGAGCTGAAAGAATAATAATAATAATAATAATAATTATTATTATTATTAGCCGGGCAGACTAGTGTTTGGTAGCATGAAGCGCCAAAAACCATAGCGCACGGCAAATGTCAGCTGTGGAGTCCGTGCTTAAAAACAGTCACATGAACAAGAGTTGGAAGCGTAAGCGCCAAATCAATGTACGTGCCTTAATTAATGCAGTGCAGGAGTAGAGACAGGAAAAAACCCTGCTCACTCTGCAGCCCGAGTCACTATGGCATTAGGTGTAAAACGGCTTGCCATAGGAATTTACTCTAGATATGGGAGCGCACCCACTGATTTGTTCCAGCTCAAAGCATCAGCGGAGCTGAAAGAAAAATTAACAGCCGGGCAGACTAATTCTTGGTAGCATGAAGGGCCAAGACCATAATGCATGACAAACATCCGCTGAAGGACTCCTAGAGTCTGCGCCTAAAAGCAGTACACGAAATAAGAGCTGGAAGCGTAAGCACCAATTCAAATGCACGTGCCTGCATTAGTGCAGCGCAGAAGTAGAGAGAGAGAGAGACAGGAAAACCCGTCTGCTCAACTCTACAACCTGAGCCATATAGCATTAAATGTTAAAACAGCTTGCCACTTAATGTTTCAGCTCAACGCAGCAGCAGAGTTGAAAGAAATATTATATTACTCGGGCAGACCAGCGCTCGGTAGCATGAAGCGCCAAGACCATGGTGCCCGACAAAATATCTGCTGCAGGACTCCTCAGAGTCTGCGTCTAAAAAGTACACGAACAAGAGTTGGAAGCGTAAGGCCAAATCAAATTAACGTGACTGCATCAGTGCAGCGCAGCAGGTAACGTTAGAGAGAGGGGGGGAAAATCGCCAGCTCACTGTTATAGCTTGCTATAAGAATACTCTGAAACACGTGAGCTCTTCCACTTGTTTCAGCTCGACGCAGCAGTGGAGCTGAGGGAAGTAGTCGGGCAACTAATGCTTGGTAGCTCGAAGCGCCAAATCATAGTGCACAACAAACATCTGCTGCAGGACTCCTCAGAGTCTGCATCTAAAAACAGTACACGAACAAGCGTTGGAAGCATAAGCGCCAAATCATATGAACATGTCTGCATTAGTGCAGCGCAGCAGGTAACGTAGCGAGAGAGGGGGGAAACCGCCTACTCACTGTTATAGCTTGCTATAAGAAATACTCTGAAACACGTGAGCTCTTCCACTTGTTTCAGCTCGACGCAGCAGTGGAGCTGAGGGAAGTAGTCGGGCAACTAATGCTTGGTAGCACGAGGCGCCAAATCATAGTGCACAACAAACATCTGCTGCAGGACTCCTCAGAGTCTGCGGCTCGAAGCGCCAAAAACCATAGTGCACGACTTAACGTCCTAAAAATCCGTGCCTCATGTTGTTTAATAAACTTGAGAAACACTTGATCCAGTGAGGGAGTAGAGCAACGGGGATTTTATATCAGTAAGCTCTCCCTTTAACCCATAGTTTATATCTACAGCTTGTATCGCCTGCGAGCTAGAGCCCGAGGCTGCTGTAGAGTATGCATCAT
>NW_015659800.1:0-1872 GCF_001515625.1 Sinocyclocheilus rhinocerous | reverse complement strand
CACACTGAGCTTTTTGTAAGGAGGTTTTTTTTTTTTTTTTAGAAATCGACACATTTTAGAAAAACTGGACATAGAGGGGCTACAATAATATACAGTATGTGAAAAATTATGTGCTTTTTGAACATTAAATCATGCTAATATTCTATTAAACCTAAAACATAAAATAATGATCTTTGAAAATAGCATCATATGACCCCTTTAAAGTTCCAGGAGTATATTTAAATGTACACATGGGGTTACTTTTCTAGTATAGTTCAGGTCCTTCCTCATCTGAGGGTTGTCCAATACACAGCAAACACCCAAACAGAGTTTATTTGAGTCCACACTCAACAATGTTAAACTGTGTTTTATAAACACACAGTTAAAGCAGGCAGAAAAAAATATTTTAAAAGTCAAGGGTCAGGAGTCCAACAAAAGTAAACACTTACCACCACAATGGTGACTTTAAAATGTCGACTCTTTCCTTCAGTGATTCTACTTGTTAATATTAGGTGTCTTCACTAATGGTCAATCATCATTCAATTAATCACTTAATTATCTATTAACTATTAACTTTAACACTGCTTCAATGTTCATTTTAACACTCTTGAGTGTGGACTCTGAGGAGAGTTCATTTAACACTGGGGTTTTTGCTGTGCACAAACGCAAAAACAATACAAACGCAAATAGGGCGAACAAAAAAAAAGCATTTTAAGTTTAGAAACATTTTGAGTCCTCCCTCCCTTGCTGCACAGTGCTTTGGTCCACTCCCTGCTTTCCCCCTTTACCTCACCCACACACACAAGTCCGGTGAGAGAGAACACAGTTCTTCAATAGTTTGTGGGGCTCCAGTAAGTCGGCTGTCAAGGCTATTTTATTCTCTTTAAACATCAGATGAAGTGATTCTTTTCTCTTTAATACAGATGATGCTGAGTCATTAATAAATTAGTCATGACAAAGCAATAATGATAGCCGATGTATTTTTCCATGAGTCCGCTATGTTAGCGATTATAATGTTACCTAGCTTGTTTGGTAGCTTGTTGGATAGTAAGCCACCCACAACTAACACGCGATAAGCCTATGTGTGAATGGATATCAGTTTAATATTGTAGATCTATCGTTGTGTTGGGTTTTGCTCAATATAATGTTAAGTGGCAGATCAGTGGGCTTGCTGCAGTTGAATATCTAAGTAAGGACAGAATATCCTCTGTCCCAGATGAAACCTAAAATACTATATGGAGGATTCAAGATAATTTGATAATTATAATATGACTGCGTCGCGCAAATAATAATGGGAGCAAAGTATCCATCAGTTGTACCCTTTGAAATCATTCATTCTGAAAGGCCCTTTGAAGTAGCCAGTTCTGAGCACTTCTGTTTGGAACGACCCTTCAATATGGTGTCATGTCCCAAAGTGCCCTTCAGAGGCCGAATGCAGCGCTTTTTGCAAACCAGTTCGACCGATTAGATCAAAAGTGATTAATTCGTGAATCTGGCATTGCTAGTTCTGATTCTAAACAGCTGATAGAAAACACATGTGACTTGATTGCTGAAATATTATCACACAAAATGATTCTCAGGTCAGTAGTCGTCAATTCCACTGACGTATAAGGAATTATCTGCAATTTTTCACTGGGGCTCATGACCCAGTAAAAAGGGTCTAGCGACGCTCCTGACTTATACTGATACTGATGTTCCACAAAAGAAAGTCAGTCATACAGATTTGTAACGACATGAGGGTGAGCAAATGATTTCAGAAATGTGATATTTAGGTGAACAATCCCTTTTTGGATTTAGACAGCCTTATTGGATAAACATGGCACCCTGAATCTGTCCAGACTGATTTGCAAAAAAAAAAATCACCCATGAAAAGGCATATTAGTGTTTACCCAC
>NW_015659799.1:0-563 GCF_001515625.1 Sinocyclocheilus rhinocerous | reverse complement strand
GCCCCGGTCAGCGCTTCGCTCACGAGCCGTCTGCAGAGCACCTGTTGACGCTTTCCTGCTTGTGGTAACAAAAAAAGAGCAAATTTCTGAGCAAATTTCCTACGACGTTGTTGCAAATGTCGCGCCACGGCTGTGGCTTGTGCAGGACACCACTGCACGCTGATGACAGGCACAGTGAATGCGTGCGATGTCTGGGAAAATCCCACGCAGAAGCCGCGCTCACGAAGACGTCATGCTCCCACTGCGAGAGCCGCGCTCACTGAGACGTCATGCTCCCACTGCGAGAGCATGAGTCTCGCCTCTTTGCGCTCGCGGATAGCTTTCTTTTCAGAAAGCGACCCCACCCCTCGCGCCCCTCGTTTCCTTCCTCCCAGGAACCTGTGAGGAAAAAACAGCGGGGTAGAGGATCACAGCGCTCGGATATGAGTGAGCTTACGTCGGCTCAAGGCCCGCGTACCTCACTCTCTCCACACAGAGAGGTTTCCCCCGTCTCATTCTCCCATCCAAACCAGCACCCCTCTGCCATCGCGAGTGACCTGGTCTCGCTTGGGGGATCGAATGAC
>NW_015659798.1:0-551 GCF_001515625.1 Sinocyclocheilus rhinocerous | reverse complement strand
ATATCATTTGTGATCAATTAAATGCATTTTTACTGAATAAAAGTATTAATGTAAAATAAATAAATAAATAAAAATCTTACTGACCCCAAAGTTTTGAATAGTAGTATATTTGTTTAAACAAGAAATGTGCAGATTTATAAACAAAATTAGATTTATTTCAAGATATATTCTGTGACAGACAATTCAATATTTTTTTATACTTTCCTGAAAAACTAGATAAAAATGCTGATTGAGAAAGTCATACCTGAAAATTAGCTGCTCCAATGGCATAAGTGGTAACATACTGTTATTAATGTGTGGGTTTCCCCCCCCCATTCACTGCATGGTTCCGTCCCACCCTACGCAGCCTAGAGTCACTGAGTGAGATCAGATGGTAAACTGTCAAATTAGAGATGTCTTCGGGTTCGACGAAGATGTAAGTCCGGTCATCAAAATATCTAAATATTTGTGGATTGGAAACAAATGGAAAATTGAGAAGCTTTTGCTGCAATTCTATGGATGTTTTGCCGACAGGTCTTCGAGCCAGTCACGTGACTGAAAACTATGAATTG
>NW_015659797.1:0-1176 GCF_001515625.1 Sinocyclocheilus rhinocerous | reverse complement strand
GTAATTTAAAATAAACATGCTTTTCCCAAATGGACCCGATTAGACTTCTCGGGTAATTTAAAATAAACATGCTTTTCTCAAATGGACCCGATTAGACCTGAATTCTTTTAAACTATCCCCAATGCATAGGTTACTTTCACTTCGTGTTAAGAGAGGAACACACATAGAGAAGGAGCATACGTTCGTAATCCTCGCACACAGACATCATCTTATAGATATGAGATCCATCAGGAAAATCCACTCGCTTCATTATGCTGCGTGTTCATGCAGGGCTTTTCTTTTTTGTGTGCAGAAGCCTTTCGCCGGAGATCAGGTTGCAGACAACAGCGAATCCATGATTAGGCTATCGATTTATTTTTTATCAAACTATCACGTTTATTTTTCAAATCCACTGGTCACAATTGAAAGCGGAGCTCAGAAATACATTGTATCCATCAGGCAGGCACTAATATAAAATAACCTAATAATAAATTGAATAAATGTTAAATAAATCAAAGTAATGGAGAAGTGGCCAAATCAGTCAACAGGACACCGGGATTTTTCCTGACTGACTGCGGGGCTGCAGGCTGTACACACGCCAATGCCGTTTACGTTCGGGTTCGGGTTCGATCGAAAATAAATGCCGTCGTGTCGGACTCGGGTCTAATTTCATCGGGCCTGTCTCGGGTCGGGTTTTTCTTTAAAAAAAATTTATTTATGCACGTCGGGTTCGGGTAAGAAATGATTCGGGTCGATTCGGATCGGGTACAGATTTTAGGACCCGAGAAGACCTCTAATACACACACACGTGACTGACCGCTCGCTCGCACCAACAGGAGGATGAGGTGGGGTGCTACTCTGTACACTGCACTCAACCTGAGGGATTCCTAGACTTTCAGTCTTTGAGGAGACATGGTAAAACAGCGCATACCGCAGGAACGGTATAATGGAAAATATTAGCGGTTTTGAAACCGTGAAATTTTCAAATCGCGGTATACCTTGAAACCGGTAATCGGCCGATGCCTAGCTACCAGCAATTCATACTGCACTTTTAAGCTTTTATTTTGACGGAAACAGCTGGTTCTTTCGGATAGTTCGTTTCAATGAACCTGTTCAAAAAACCGGTTCATCGGTTCTTTTACGCCCTAACGCAATGACGTCATTCGCGATGACGTAATGATATCAAGTCTATCGTCC
>NW_015659796.1:370-543 GCF_001515625.1 Sinocyclocheilus rhinocerous | reverse complement strand
CACTTCCAACAGCGCTTAATGGGAGCAGCGTCATAGACGGCAGAGTGTCACTTATTTAAAGGGGAAGTTCACACGTTAACGAGTAGTAAAACATTAAGTAGCTGCATCGGTTATGTTTATGCCACTGATCAAGCTTTTATATGTAGTTTGGGGTAACAAAGGGTTTTATAGGT
>NW_015659796.1:0-210 GCF_001515625.1 Sinocyclocheilus rhinocerous | reverse complement strand
TAATATCTAAACATGTATCCAAATCCAAATGTAATAAAATTAATTTATGTATGATTTATGTGTAAATTATATGCAATGTCTTAGCTACTAGGGATTGTTACATAGGGCTATACAGGCATCTAGTGGCAACACATGATATTACACATAATAAATTGTGCAAAATGTTTATCTTAAAGGGGTCATATGATGCAATTTCATTTTTTCCTTTCT
>NW_015659795.1:21686-32778 GCF_001515625.1 Sinocyclocheilus rhinocerous | reverse complement strand
TGCACATGGATCCGCATGTCTCACGTCTTGTCAGCCCCGTTACACACGGCACATTTAGCCACATTCGGCCCGATTACGAACCATAAGGGCTGGTCTGATTTAGGCTGAGATATGGGCATGTTCTCACAGTGCATTATGGGTATTCTCTAGCCATTGAGCGTACATCAGTTGTACACTCGTTTTTGCTGTGCATTGTGGGATTGAATGAGTGCACTCGAGAACGTCCACTATGGTTTCGGACAGCAATAAAAATGGCTGTCCCCTCAAATAGTGCCCTATTTAAGGGTATATGGGGTGATTTTGGACACAGCCCTAGAGTTTAGCTCCAGCCATAATCAAGCATACCTGATCCAGCTAATCAAGGTCTTCAGGATTACTGGAAACTTCCAAGCAGGTGTGAGAGTGGGCCCGAATGCAAACAAATTCTTCCAAAGGTATGTTCCAAATGTTAACATATACCAGAGTTACCATTTATATTATCAGTCTGAGATTGTCTGAATAACCATATGTGTCATTGTCTGTTCCCCTTTTTGTCTCTCTTTCTGTCAATCTGTCCCTTTTAGGGTACGCTTACTTGAGGAAGCTCCTGGAGTTTTGTTTTGTTTTTCAAATAAATTATATTATCACTCATATTTTCATTGTAATTCACCGCAGATGTGTGCAGTGTAAATAAGGGGTAAGAGATTTATTCCTGATACAGTGTAGGTAGCTTCACTAATTATAACGGAAGTGTTTTTAAAGAGCATATAATACTTGAACTGAAAACTGTTTTATTAACTGCTCGTCATCAAATATTTCAAGAACATTCTTCCTCTCCTGAAAGATTCACATACGTCTCTGTCTCCTTAGCGCCATCACAAGCCCCTACTGGCAACTCCTAACCACTTGAGAGACCTCTCAAGCTGTCTTAAATAACTGGGAGAGTAAGAGTGATTCTTAGCTTAAAAAAAATTGATAACTTTCTTTTATACTTAAGTTTGAAAGCAGGAGTAAATTTAATGAATTCTCAGCACTTAAGACTAAAATGGCACTTTGAGAAGCTTGATAAATACGGGCCTTGATCGTTATCACTTTGTGTGTGTAACCGAAGAATTATATCGATCTCAAGTTAAATATGGAGTTCTGCAGGGCTCAGTTTTAGGTCCTCTGCTCTTCTCCTTTATACAGTATATGCTTCCGCTAGGGGACGTTATCAGGAAACATGGAATTAGTTTCCATTGTTATGCCGATGATATTTCCTCGAATCCCAATGAAACTAACCAGTTTTCTAAATTAGCAGATTGTATTTATGACATTAAAGACTGGACGGCCTGTAATTTCCTCTTACTAAATTCAGATAAAACCGGGGTATTTATTATTTGACCGAACACATTATAACACAAGAAACAGACTAGAATATAATCTTACTCTTGAAGGTTGTACCGTGTCGTCATTCTAGATACTAGAATATTAGAACATTTAAATCTCTTAGTTATGATAAACCACAACACTGTGGGTATTCGTCACATGGCACACGCTAAAATAAATCGCATGGCCGTCTTCAATAAGACGACACACAAGACCAAAATGTATTTATATTTCTCACTCACTGCATTAATAACTCTCTCAACATCAACCATGTCCTGTTCTGTATTTCCATACACATCCAAGTTCTCGCTGTCGCTCCTCGATGTCATTATCTCCATCTAGTCATGTTTATTAAATGCAGTAAATAAATTATTAATCTTATTATTGCACCAAGATCATATAATGTAAATGTAAAGCATTAATAATATATTATAGACATATTTATAGACACTTTGGGACTTTTGTGTAAAGCTGCTTTGAAACTATTTGTATTGTGAAAAGTGCTATAGACATAAATTTGATTTGATTCTTTTTGCGACAAACAATAGAGTCGTTCAGGGATGACCTCACTCAGAAGAAAGGTGTCATCAGATTTATAGTTTGCAATCTCTAATGAGCTTTCTTCACTTACAGACACTGAAGGTGCCGGGGTCAATTCTACTGAAAAAAAAAGGTTTTAAAATGTGTCAAACTGTGTAAGAGTATAGTTTCATAAAACCAAGCTTTACACCATCACCCTTCATGACCATTAGCTAAAGTGATGAGGTCCTTTCCCAAATTCATGTCCACAGCTTGACCCTGGAGAATTAACTAATTATAGGCCAATCTGAACTCTCTTAATTATATCAGAAATATTAGAAAAAGTAGTGTCTTCACAACACTTTTTACTGCTTAATGGTTTCTGTGAAGAATTTCAATCAGCATTTAGGCCCCATCATAGTGCAGAAACTGCTCTTATTATAGTTACATCTATTCTTGACTGAAAATGAAAAAAATCTGAAACTTTTAAAAGCGGAGGATTGTTTAAAACAGTGTGTCGAGCTATAATGCTTTCTGTGGGTCAGGGCGGCAAAATGCAGGGGAAAAAAGTCACTAGGGCGGTTCAAAATCCACTCTTGTGATTATGATTGACAGGACCGAATGATCATGCTCCTCCTGAACTTATATTTTGAACTTTGTTAATTGATACACTGCAGGATTTGCATGTCGCAGTATATTTCTCTTTTACGGAGTTTTACTGCAGATGAAATATTTGTGGATAAAACATGCAGACTGTATAATAAAAGATGTAGCAGACATCCTTTAAAAATAAGACAAAACTCTAAGCGGCTTCAGATAACCTCCTGACCTCACATCATGTATAAAAGCAAATCTTCATGCATTGGTTAACCGAATGTGTCACTCAAAAGTTAATAACCAACAGGACTCTAATGGAGTCGGGGATAAGTCTGATTTCATCTTTGTTGGAGTACTACAAGACCAAGTCAAAATGCACCCGAATCCATGACAACACAGAGAACGGTGCAATATGGTCTCGAGACCGAGTCTAAGTCCATTCCCGAGTACTACAACACTGCTCTGGGTAGCCCCACGCCCAGCTCTTTACCAACAGTAGCTGGACATTGTAAAGGTGAGTCTATGTCATTTCTAGATCTTCCCTTTTCCAAATCTTGAGCTGTTAAGGAAAAAGTCAGAATCAGCTTTATTGTGTGCTTGCACACTCACTGTAATTTTATTGGTGAATGAAGCCTCCAGTAAACATAGAAATACAACATCAAAACACGTATGTATAAGAACAGTTAGGTTAAAACAGAATGAGATGCACCTCACATACACTTATGTAACCCCTTTAAATTAAGGTAGTTAACAGAATCTTAATTTGAAGAAAAAATTTAGTAACTACTATTCTCAACTAGAGGGCGTTTCTCCGTGATGAGTGAAATAATTGAGAAAGGAGCCATTTTACAAATGAAAGAGTGCAGAGATAAAAGACTGTTGATTCCCAGAGTGTAAAAATTTCAAAAGAGAGTAAAGTCGGAAGAAAAAGAGTTTTAAGTAATTTTTTAGTGGAATCCGGGGGAAGATACATCTTTTCGTACTTTTATTTTGAGGAACTGGTGTAATTGAGGTCGTAACGCATCTTTCTCTGGAGCAAGTTCAGTGTCCTTATTCTGTCATCAATCCCTGGATACAGATAAGAGAACACATCACACCATACACTTTGGATACCGTGAGTGAAACTGAGTTTAAACTACCCGGGTAGTAAATCTTTCTTCTGTCATGTGACTACTTCTACTTCTTTTTTTCTACTTAAATTATATTTAAGAAAAATTCTGGAAGGACCTGACTTTATAAAAAGGAAAAATAACAACACAAAGAAAAGACTTTCTGAACTGTGTTTGGGGAAACATTTCTTTTATTGGTCATACCAAACAGGCCTGATTGAATTTCCTCTTAGTTCTGTTGACTGTGTGCAAACTTTGAACTACTTTCAATTGATGGTACCAATACAAACTATTTTCTTTTTTCACAAGTTGTAGTGACATTGCTGTCTCAAATCCTCCATACGAACTTCGACGTTAACTTTACTGTCATGCTACTGTGCCCATTCATCTTGATCAGTTCATTTAGAACCCAATACTAGAGTGATACAACTGGTTACACTTAAAAGATAATAATGTTGAATATGTTTAGTATAGCCAGAGGAGAACTGGCTCCACCAGTGTAGCCTGGTTTCTCCCAAGGTTTTTTTTCTCTTATTAACAGCATTCCTTGCCACTGTTGCATCTGGCTTGCTCACTGGGGGATTTGTTAAATTATATTAAATTAAATGTTTTTATATCTTAAATGTATTATGAAATTACTTTTAGTAGCCTTCTAATCAAATTAATTTGAGGGGGACGATATAAACTCTTAAACCACGATAAGAGTCATTTCAAATCACAGTAATGATACACATACCGTAAAATAATAATGCTGTGTGAAATAAGATTTGTCTCTATAACTAGAAGTTACAGACCAAATATTAAAATTGTATTTATATTGCGCAACATCATCACATAATTACTGCTTATTAAATATGATCACTGTATGAGATATAATCTCGCAATGTAAAGCATTAAAACATTATTATTATTTATTATATAAGTTTTATGTATTTAATTTATTATTTTGTTTAAAGCTGCTTTTAAATAATGTGTATTGTGAAAAGCACTATATAGTTAAATATGACTCAACTTGACTGCACATATTTACATGATTATTCCTTTTTTAATGGATTTGCTTATGTTTTTGCATCTTTTGACGTTGGCCTAATGCTAAAATATACGGTGAAATGATCTGAAATCCCATCATCATGGATGTGGACACTACAGACGTCAACATTTCGGCTGAAAACCAGATCCAGGATGCCCCCTTTTTCGTGTGTTGGCTTCTTTACATGCTGAACAAAGTCAGGCAAAATACTGACCAATTCAAACATACGTTTTTCCTCGACATTAAAATCACCAGCCACAATGATACTGTTGTAGTCTGTGGAAGCCTCTTTCAAGAGCATTGTAAACTCTTCAACGAAATTATCGAACTGCTTTTTATGGGTGAGTATCGGTGAGCGATACACATTTATGAACAGAACATCTTCGTCCCACTCTTTATGTCTCAGAGCTGTGGCCACATATTCAAAGGTTGTTATAAAGTCAGAAGGACAGCTTAGATGGAATCTGAACGGATCAGAACAGGACAGAGCTTTAAGAATTAAGCTAAAACTCTCTAACGCCCGTGAAAACAGAATGGCAACACCTCCCCCTCTACCTTCCCTGGGCTGTTGGTGGAACCAGAAGTTTGGCGGCGCAGTTTCACTAAGGGCTTCACTTGCAGTGTCATTTTCTAACCATGTCTCTGTCATAAGAAAGACATCCAGGTTATTTTCTGTTATGAGATTTTTGATCTCGAGTCTTTTTTCCTTCTTATTTTTGATTGAACGAACATTGAGCAACCCCACATTCACTGCAGGAGGATCCTCGGTCTCGCTGCTTTCATCCTGTTCAGTCTCTTGTAGAGTCTGCTGCTCCTGTTCAATCTCTTGTAACTCCTGTTCAATCTCTTTTAACTTCTGCTGCTCCTGTTCAATCTCTTGTAGCATTTTCCTGTGAATAAAACAAGTGAAGGTACCATTAGGATGATTTAGTCTATCAGTGGTATCCAGCTGTCAAAAAGAATATACAAATTTGTATTAAATATTGTCAGAAGATTGTTTTGAATAAGATTCATTTAAAAAAATAAAAATAAAAAAGTGAGATTTGTTTTATTAATCATTTTTACTAGATTAAAAAAAATAATTTAATCTAATCCCTGTATTCAGAATCAGAATAAGCTTTATTGCCAAGTATGTTTACACACACAAGGAATTTTTCTTGGTGACAGGAGCTTACAGTGTAGAAAAGTACTGACATACATAAAGGCAATAAAATGGAATATCACACAATAGTAAAATACAATACAATACTAAGACATAGCAAAACTAGACAGGATTATGCATGTACAGATATGCTATTTACAGATGTACAGTTATGTGAAAACGGAAGTATATAATGTGCTATATATGTTATATAGAGTTATGTGCAATGTATTGTATTAAAGTGTTACGAGGGAGTAAGGGTTTAATTCACAATACTAAACTCAATATTGAGTAGATACTCTCACAATACTACAAACAAAGACTCAATCAAGAAAAGCTCTGTTTTAATTTTCAGCAGAAAGACCAAGATTCTGAGATGAAAAACTTGTATGAGCACTTAACCATTCTATTCTATTCTATCTAATTTATATTTTTAAAAAACCTTGCTATGTGCACTGATTAACTTTACTTTTGCTTTACAGATGGCAACAGAGGTGACATCAATAAATGAATAGCAGCCATATCACCCTGCATCTCTCGCCTGGTTTCCCACTAAGCGAAGCAGGGTTGAGCATGGCCAGTACCTCCTGGGGAAATCTAAGGTTGCTGCTGGAAGACGTGTTAGTGAGGCCAGCAGGGGTTCACCCTGTGGTCTGTGTGGGTCCTAATGCCGCTGTATAGGGACAGGGATACTAAACTGTGAGAAGACTGAGAACATCTAATAGCAACCTCAACAGAGACACAGCCCTGAATGTTTTTTTCAAAAGCCCAGCATCTTAATAGTGTCGTCAAAAATATTGATTTTTCTATACATATCTATACTGAAATATTTGAAACTATTTATTAGCGCCCTTCCACAGTATTAATACACGGTACACCGACACCAGCTGTGCTTTCTCTCTCGGTCTTCTCTCTGACAGCGAGTTCACACACACACACACACACACAGTCCTACATAGCCACACCTCATCTCACTCACTCAGCTAACTCTCACTCGTTTCATTCGTCTGAAGCGTTTTGTTATGGTATAACTTAAGGGCAGTCAGTTAGCTTTGACTTGATCTATCCAGATGAAGTAAGTACCAAATATTAATATCGTCGCTGTCGGACGGAAACCTTTACTTTCAAAACTGTTACTTTTCAGTAAAAAAAAAAAAAAGAGTATTTTAAAATTATTTAATTAAATAACCCTGCAAACATTGAGTCATAAGCAGATGTGCTTAAGGAATTTACAAACGTGGGTGTGTAATCTTTTCCAGAAACATTTTTTGTTATACTGGTATCAATAACAAATTTAAGTGATCCTAATAAAAATATATCTATATATCTTCTGTGGGTTTTGGAGTTGGGACAAGCCGACCCACATGGCACAAGGCAACATTCACCCAGAGAAGAAAGTTCATAGTAGCCGAGGTCCAGCAGCAATAGGAGGCAGAGAGATGCACAAAGACCAAACAGGGACAGTGGACTAACCGGGAAAACCTGGAGCAGTGTAAGCTCACCTAGAAAGATCTTTAGGAGACGGAAGGAAGCAGACTGTGCTTCATTATCAGAGCCACCTACACCCAAGAACCTAAACCAGTGGATTGGAAATGATCCATCATGTCCTCTCTGTCAAACCCCAGCAACACTAATGCTGGGTACACACCACAAGATAATCGGGCTGATTTTGACCCGATTTCTCCCCTTCCGATAATCCTAGGTAATGTCCCGATTATCTTGGTAGTTCTAAAGATTATCTTAACAGATTTTTCTGTGGTGTGAGGTGTGTTAAGAGTGACTGAATCTGCTCGGAAGAACGCCGGAGGCGCCCAGATCGCGAAAACATGTTGAATATTTACGATCAGAAATCCTGATGTGTGGTGGGGGGGAACCCCGAGGACACCACACACTATAGCAGCAAAACGGTTAAATCTAGGATTTTTTTCTCATGTTTGTGGTCTCTCAAATTTTGAAGATCTTATAAGATTTTAAAAAAATCTTTTAGTGTGTACCCAGCATAAGGCACATCCTCGTTGGCTCTCGTTACACCTGGAGGCACAATCAGGTCCTGAGACAACTGGCGATTATTGTGGAAAGAAGGAGAATTACCTAGGGATGGGTATCGTTAAGGTTTTAATGGTATTACTGCTCTTATCATTACTGCTCATCAATCCGGTACTTTAAAGTGACCCTATTATGCCTTTTTTAAGGTTCCTAATATTGTTTTGGGAGTCTCCTACAACAGGTTTACATGCATGCAAGGTCAAAAAACACTTTTCTCATAATATACATTCAATTTCACCTCAGTCCTCAATGATTCGTAAACGATACGTTAGAAGCAGTTTGAAGAATCAGTCTCTCTAAACCCCTCCTTTCCGTGAGCCTACACTGCTCTGATTGGTCAGATGGCCCAATCCTTTGTGATTGGTCTACTGCGCGCACAGCGTGCCAGAAACGAAATGCCCATTGCCATAACTGAATGACAGCTATCAATTCGCAAGTCATTGTATACAATGTATGGACAGAAAATATGGCATCTTTTTTACTGTATCAATTCGAGCCCGATGATGGAACGTCTGAAGCCATAGTGTGTGGTGTGCCGTGATGTGACAAAGACAGCACACCACACACCAACAGATTTTCTATTCTGTTGCAAGGTGGTTAGCTACCGGGTACATCCATTGCAGAAGCTATTTCTGACCAACTCTTCTCCTTGTAAAGTCTATTGTGGCATGTTTTACAGGACACGTTGTATAGACACTTGTGCTGTTGCCACAAATCGAACAAGCTGATCCTCTATCTATGCTGCACCATGACTGTATTTGTTATGCTGCCGTCTTCTGTCAGTCACTGTTATACTTTATGTAGGTGCACAGAATACCAAGCGAAGCTGAAAACCTCTAAACATAAGATAAACATTTAGGCCAGATGTGTACACAGACTTTTTCGCCATAACTATTAACAAAGTAAAAAATGGCTATATCATTGTTTGACATTACAAGGGGTGTTTACAGAGAGAATACTTCAACTAGTTAGCGCGGACTAACATCTAAACATTACAATACAGATAGAGCTTCACTGTATTGTAATAATAAAAACGCAGAGGGAAAAAAACGTTTGTTTTACAGTTATGTAAGCGAACCGGGCCCACAGCTAAGTTTTAAACTCCCATGTTGGCCGAGCACAAACGTGAATAGCTCATAATGCATTACACTTTGTAAACAAAGTGCTCCATCCTTGATTAAAACAAAAGTCGTGCTCCATCCTTAATTATTACTCCAAGTAATAAGAAAGACAAGCTTCATTAATCGACTAATATTTAGACAATATTGGACCAGCTTTTCAGATGATTCTGGATTGTGAGGAAGAATTTACATTTACCTCACCATAGAAAAATCTGATAAAATAATCTTCAGAACCACCAAGATAATCGGGACATTACCTAGGATTGTCGGAAGGGGAGAAATCGGCCCGAAATCAGCCCGATTATCTTGTGGTGTGTACAGCTTTATCACCGTAGCTGTCGTTTACAAATATCTGCCCATCCGTTTACTTTGAACAATGCATGCTAACAAATTTTAATTTATTTATTTTTAGGAATGTGGCTGAATCATCCTCGCCTTCACCAGCATCTCGCACCAGGGCACTCAGGTATCGTTCCGTTTTCAGTGCGATCGAGAATCATACTGTGTAACACCACAGACATTGCATGTCATTTTGTTTATACTGTCGCAATACCAAAAGTATAAATACTTGTATGACATTAAGAAAAACTTGTGTTGTCTTTCAGTGGCGGCTCGTGGGTTTTAAAATAGAGGAGGCACACTAATTGTATTGGTCTGGGATCCCTGTCGATTATTATTATTATTATTTGCTTAACCACTTTAAAATGGCTTTTTGGTTGCTTTTAGTCAGAAAACGTAAAGAAAACGACATACACTGTGAAATTACAAACAAAAAATACACATTCTGAGACATGAACTGAAATGAATTGTGAATTTTATTAACATTAAATCATCCTCCTCCCATTCTCACCTCAAAATTATGGGGAAGCTGTGCCTCCCCTGCCTCCCCCGACGAGCCGCCACTGTTGTCTTTATGCATGGCCATTAGTGATTGATAATGATAATAGATTGTTTGTGTTATTAGCAAGAGTAAGTGCACAGATGTGATATTTTACAGATGTAATTTTGTTTACATCATCATAATACAAAAAGTACATTGTCATATGTTATGAGTGTGTACTCAAATGTGCCTTTGACCCTCATTTATATTTGGATTATATTGTTAACTATATTCTAAATAAACTACAAACTAAATCTATATATTTCTTTTGTCCTCACGTTATTTCTTAAGTAGCACTTCTCTCTCAGTCACACACCTGACTGAAAGGCACATTATGCAGCTCATTATGGGGCTCTTTGTCTTCTCAGGTGTGAATCACAGCATTATTCATGATCATTCACACCTCCTCGCATACAGACTTTCTAAACTAAAAGCGTCTTAGAAAATTTAAATCAATATATTGTTTTATGTGAATGAGTAGGCAGGATGATTTTAACATCATTTTGAAGTAAATATTCTAGACTACTATCGTGTTTTTAGAAACCTTGTGGGCACACATTTTGAATGTTTTTTGTGGCCTTTTTCAGTGACTTAATTTTTTTTCAATAAGCATGCATAAATGTTTTTTTCTCCAAAATATTAACATGTACATACATGTTGCTTACACATTATTGTAGCCCAGTTTGTGCTAAATACAGTGTAATGAGACTTTAGCCATTTATATATTTATAAGCAACTGAAAAAAGCACAAATGTCAAGGCATGTCAAAACTTCTCCAGGGCCCCCAAACCCCCTCAGACCCCAGAGGGTTAACTGTGCCATGGGAGGATACAATTGGTGAAGCGAATGAAGGTAAAAGGCTGCAGTACTCAAACCTAGCAGCCGAAGCAAGACAACGGGGTTGACCCAGCTGCTCCCGCTAGAGGTTGGTTGTAGAGGTTTTGTAGCCAGAGCAACAACCAGGATACTGAAGAGGTTGGGAGTTGGAGGACAGGTCCTCCGACAAGCCGTCAGGTCACCGTCAGAGGCTGCTGAGCGAAGCAGTGACTGGCTGGGGCTTAAAAGGAAGGATCCCAAATGGGCTGCAAAATGATTATGAGGGTTAAATACGGAGGGGGGCACACCTGGGACGCCAGGTGTTGCTGTTGAGCCCTTTGGATGTGCTGTGGGCCTATCAACAAAACACCAAGGAAGGAGGGTGCCCACCTGATGACCCCAATGAAGTGATTACCCCTACCTCCACTCAAGAATTCAAGAAAATGCCGGTTATTTTAAAGGGGTCCTATTATGCTCTTTTAGAAA
>NW_015659795.1:10103-21524 GCF_001515625.1 Sinocyclocheilus rhinocerous | reverse complement strand
TGGTACGAAATGTGCTGTGATTGGTTAGCTGGGCCAGTGTGTGTTGTGATTGGCAGCACTCGGCGCCTGGTCGGGAAATGTTATGCCCCTTACCATGCAAGCTTCAGTGTAAATATTGCGTTAAAATCAAATCAATTTGAGCGCGATTTAAACCCGGATGATTGTAATCACTCTAAGTTCATCTGTCTTGGGAAAGCTAGCGTGTCTCTAACACAGTGATAACACTCATTGCCTTCTCTAGTGCAGCTTAACCAGGTCTCATCCCATTCGTCGGTATTTGGAAAATATGCGTTGTAGTCCAAACGAGTCGTTTATTGTAGTTTTTGAAAAGTGATTTCTGTTAAATAAAATATCTCCTTTTGAATTGGACTTTGAGCTTTGTAACTTTGCAGATCTTTTTTATGCTCAAACAGCAACATTACAGACTAACTAAAGTTGAAAAAGTGAAAAGGCATAATAGCACCCCTTAAAAGGATTGTGCTATCAAGTTCTTTACGCTCAACTGTGGGAGGCTTAGGACTGAAAGTGTTCGTCCAATCATTGCATTCGGTCTGAATGTCCTACCTGTCTGTCAATCTATGTATTTGCGCAGCCTCGTCGCGCAGACAATCACACGTCATCAGCGTGTTCATTGACGATGTGTACAGAGTGTGAGAGAATTGAAGGCAGAAACAGAAGCATCTGACACAGTAAACTACTAACGTCCACTAACACCAGACAAGGTAGTTTTCTCCAGACTGAAATCATCATCAGAGCCTAGCAAACTCTCATCATCAAAACTATAACAAAACTGTTTTTGAAGATCAGGGTAAATTTAACCTATTCTGTCTTCTGAGAAACAAAAAAAAAAAAAAAAAAAAAGATATTTATGACATGTAATGTGATATCGCTGTGTGTGTTAGAGGAAGCGTGGCTTTGGATCGCTAGCCTCTCGAAATTGCCTATGCTAGTTTTTAGTGAAGAGCAAGGACCACTGCGTTTTCTAAAACTCTTTTATTAAGACACAGTGCCATGAACCTTGCAACTCTGGTGTAAGACTGATGCCGGTCTGTCTGGACCAAGAGATGGCTACTCTCTGAGAAAACAAAAAGTTGATCACACCTCAGCATGATGTATTTTCCAGATGTCAGCAGTAGCGGCTCCTGACCGTAAATTTAGGTGGGGCAGATTATTTTGTAAACTTTATATTCTAATCTCTGAACACAAAATGTTGGCAGAGATGTCCTTGCGTTATCCTGTGGGTGGTGCGCTAATGTTGATTGACAGGCTCGAAGTAATGTTACAAGCATAAAATGCTGTATAGTAATTGCCTTAATATAGTATTTATCACCTCCAAATGTTGATTTAGAATGTTACAAGTTGTGGAGAAATTCGGGTGAGGAAAGAAGATCATATGTCTATTCTCAGAATAAACAAAACAAACACAACAGAACCATATAAAGGCTATTCATGTGAGCACATTTAAACTAAAGGATTAACGAATAGCCTACTTTGTTAATTTGATCCACTACTCCACATAGAAAAAAAAACAGACATGCCAACTAGTTACTGACCTGATGCAGACACATAGCTGAAGCGGATTGATATCGTCTTGGTGGAGCAAGGTTCACGTAAGGTAATGTTAACGTGAAAAAAAGCGGGGCAGTCTCAAATCTGCCCCAATGGCTCTCAATTAGAGCGCGCTGCAGTTCCCCTTTTCACCACAGATTTACGTTGCAAAATTGTGAGGCACTGTTGAGCTCGGGCGGTCTCAGGCACTGTCTGCCCCGCTTAGTATCATGTATACATGCCTGCTAAAGCCATGCGCAGGATTTTTATATATACTGCTTACTTTACGACTTAAGAACGCTGAACAAATTTACAATTTATTATTGATTCAGTTTATATAGAGGTCTATGTTTTGGATGAATATTTTGGTGGGGCTCTGCCCATATAGACGAGCCGCGCCTGGATGTCAGGTACATCTTTTACTCTATTTCTGAGCATTTGATATTTTGTATAAATTTACTTTGAACTGTTTATGTAATTGGCATGATACATTTACCTGACTATTAAATAGTTACATTTGATTTTATTCTGACTTACTCTGAAATTATTGATTTCAGTATATTACGATGTTACCGCAAATCTAGGACCAGAGTTAAGTACATATTAGATCTCGGATTGTATGGAGCATGGGGCACATATCTGTCGATAATCTAGATTTCTGACTAACTGCTTGACTTAACTAAGTTGTTATGCAATGGATTCACGATATGGGGCTAGACAAATGTATGTACCGGCCATAAGCTCTGGTCATTGCCTCTGCTTTAATTAAGTTGTTATATAGTTATATTATTAATCCTTTTAAACCGGATGTGTCGGCGCCATCCAATCCGAGCTGTCTCCATGTTACCGTAACTCTTCATAATAATTCAAATATCTGCATGGGCTTTTCGGCAATATATGGGTTATTACGGTAATTCGTGCCTTCCGTCAGCAAATGGCAGCCGCTTTCGGGGAGAGCGGGTGGAAGGGGGATTTGAATGGAGAGATATCGAGTGCGGCAGTTTAGGATTACATAAATAATAGAAGAAACAAACAAAAACATGGCAAAGGAGTACACAGGCGATTGGGATGATTTTTTATAAGACTTGGGAGGAAACTAAGTGAGAAACTCTTTCGCATTCGATGTGTTTATCTGTATAATGTTTCTATGCGTGTAAATGTACGCATGCCGTTGTATGCGTGCATATGCTTATGTGTGCGTGTATGAAAAAAATTCTCCTGAATGAAAACTGTGCAATCCAGTGTCACAAAAAGACTTGTATGTAATATAGTTGAATTTTCAAGTTTGAAGTGTTGGATTCTTTCGACCATCATTTTTCTTTTTTTTCTTTTTTTTTTTTTTTTCTTTTTAAATTCTATTTACAAACTCACCATACATATTAAAGGTCAGTAACTGTAATTTATTGAAATCCATTTGTTTTCTGGAAAAAAAATTACACCTTGCAAAATAAAACAAAAAAAACATAATATGTGAAAACGGGCTATTTTAGCTTCAGGTTCTAAAGGGTTAACTATATGGGGCCAGATAAATTACTATTGAGGGGTGACATTACCTCATAGTACTGGTCATAACCCCTGATTATTGTCGGAGCTTTAACTAAGTTGTTATATAGGCGATTGTATGGGGCTACATGGGTACCTTTTAACAATAGCAAGCATGGGCAGCATTGTTAAATTGCTTTAGCCATAACCTCTGGTTATTGATCAGACTGGCGAGTTTGTGATCGTAGGCCCGCATAACAGCCGGTGCGAGGACCCTGTGCGACTCTGAGAACCGAATGAACGAATACAATAAGAGTAAAGAGTTAAATAAAATAATCAAATGTCTAGATAAATTATCATATAAATGGTCAATAATCAATTGGCACCTAAATTTGAGGTCATAATAAAATGGAGTCAGATAACAGTTTAATTGGAATTAAATTACTTTGCCATGCTGAAAAGACCAAAACGTGCAAGAAGCCTTCCCCGCTCTATGTGAAACCATCATTGGGCCGATTGGGCGGGCCTTACACTGGCAAAAAAATTATAAGCACCTATTTTAGCCAGTTTACATCCTGCTATCTTCTAAGTAAACCATCTGTAATCCATAACGCTACTTACTACGGATCCCAAAAGGGACAATAATAATTTCTGATCTTTTTTGACTGGATCTGAAGTCAAACCAAAATATTTTAATTTTAGTTTTAGCAATGCTTAAAGTTGCGGTCCGTAACTTTTTTTGGTTAAAAATTATACAAATTCAATATTTGAGCAAGTACATAACCAGCCAGTGTTCGAAACTATCACCTTACTTTAGCCCGATTCACAACGGTTACCTTATAATAATGTTTTCTAATTTGAGTGGTACGGGTAGGTTTTCACGGGAAATTCAAGCATGGCACTGCGTCATTACGTCACGTCTGTAAACATAAAAAAGTTGTCCCGGCTAGTAGGCTATCGCATGTGAGGATCCTGCAGGTGGCGGATCGTTTATAGCCTTTTCTCACAGCAGCCAGAATAATTAAATGTATCATTTTGATGGCGGATTGTAATCCATAAAGGATTATGTGTTTATGAAACACATGTGAATGAAATTAAATTATACTCCAGTTATAAATGTGCTTCTGATTACAGATAGCCTGGGATTACAAAGATTTGTATTTTAAAGAAAACCAGTTCGAAGGGAGCATAATTTGCTTTTTGGGTTAAAAGAATTTCTTAATATGAAATTCGAATGGTTTGACAATTAGATATTAAACTGTACAGAAATTGAAATCTACACGCTAATATATACTCATAGTCACGCAATGCTGATGTTGTTAACATTAATAATTTGAGAATAAAGTATAACAATAATTATTTGCACGGTTTGATGTGACATGAGCTAATCTATCGTTAGATTTAATTACCATTGGTAGTGCGATTTATTGTAATGCTTTTTTCCTAAATTGGTCAGAACAAACGTGGCAGACTTGTTGCTTACTTGTTCAGATGACAATACCGCAAGTAACTGCAATTCCAGGTTTTCAAACAGAGATGGCGACAAAGAGGCAAAACTTACGGACTGCAGTTTTAAAAATATAGTTCATAAATTAATTATCTTAAAGATGTAACATTTAATGTATAGTGTATTTCACTTTGATATTTAATCAAAGTATGTATGAACAGAACCTCTGACCCTAGAACCGTCCCTGAAGGGAGGTGAATCGAAAGACCTCGAGATGTACCAAGTACTTATCCTTGAATGCGAAAAGAGGGGGTGGATGGCATGAAGTCTTAAGGAGGAATTCCAGAGAGAGCCTTTTCCATCCTTTTGATCAGATATTCAACCTAAAATAAACTACTGGCTAACATCACCAAACAGGCAGAGTCAGCATTCAGGTGTCTGTAGCTGAAGCTCAGTGAATGCTGGAACACCTCACTCAACAAAGGGGAGAATTGGTAGGGTTGAGTGGATGTGGGGCCTGCCATAGGATGCCATTGGGGTTTGCCCTGGATGTGTTGTGGCCTCAAACTGACAAAACATCTGAGAACTGATGACTCTAATAAAGTTTCAAGGGTCCACACTACAAAGGTCTGTTAAGAAGTGGAATTGCTATCCATCTCACGCAAGATGCAAGGAAGTTCCTTGCCAATGAGATGGTACCAATGAACCAACTGCAGACTGTAAGAAATGAACTATGAACTGATTATACAAATGCACAGTAAAGTTGGCTGTACACTTTAAGGGGTTTGGACAAGTTCCTTGATGTTCTGATACTTTGACCACAAAAAAAACAAACAAAAAAAACACTGGTGTTAAATTTGATCTGACATGAATCAAACTGCTGCTGTCTCAGAGAAGAAATATAAATGTTTTACAGAAGTCTTTCACACCTACAGGAGGTGAGAATCTGGGTAGAAACTCAATTTTTATATATTTAATTGAAAACATACTTGATTTTTTTGATCTGTTCCTTCAGTGTCCGAGTGGTCTCTTGGATTCCGTAGGCTGTGTCTCTCAGTGATTGGCTGGCTTCAGTCACATGATTCCCCTCGATCATTTCTGTCCAGTTGTCAATCATTTCAGGAAGTGCATATGACATCATATGTACACCAAGTCCTACAACACCAAGTCCTCCAACAACCTGATGATCAATAAGAACCAATCATTTTACGTGATTCATTTTCATTATTATCAGACAGTCATAAGCACTTATAAGAAACTTAACAGCTTATGGATTGCTTAAAGTTAAAAAGCCTTATGAGTTTCTAATAGTTGTTTATAAACACATTTATTTTCATTATGACTAGCACACATTAAGTCTTTTGATTATTTGTTTTTGGTGGACAGTAGCTGAGTATTTTTACTTGTTACTGTAACTAAAGTAAATATTTCTATATCTGTATCTGTACAAAGTATTTTTATCTTGAGAAACTTTTACTTCACTCCATTTCAAAGCAAAATATTGTACTTTTTACTCCACAACATTTCATAAAAGCATCTTGTTCCTCTTTATTTTGAACTGAAGAAATTTGACACCCACTGCGAGGCATGAAAACAATGCTCACCAGTATCATTTTCACTACATGCGACCACAAACAGAACGTTCTATAAAACACAGCCTCAAGACAGCCCTTTGATATATATATATATCGAACAAGATATCCTAAAAATTTTATATAAAAACATCAAGAATCACTTCAATACAAAAAACAAATTTTTAAATATTTTTATATTTATTATACATCTTATTAATATCATCCAATATGGCTGCCTGTAACCACTGATAATCACTTTAGAAAGAAAACTGTTGGGACTCGGTCTTCCTCTTTAGGTGAGTTTGACTTGACTTGACTGCGGCTGGCTTTAACTGACCGGCGAGATTTACTGCTCGCAGACGGGTTGAAAATGAGCTGTCAAGTCGAACACTTTCTGCTTCCCGCGCTGTGATCTGTGTGCTGAACCTACGACAATGTTAGGGTCTGTGGCCTTGGTGTTCTTGCATGCCTCAAGACAGCCCTTTGATATATATATATATCGAACAAGATATCCTAAAAATTTTATATAAAAACATCAAGAATCACTTCAATACAAAAAACAAATTTTTAAATATTTTTATATTTATTATACATCTTATTAATATCATCCAATATGGCTGCCTGTAACCACTGATAATCACTTTAGAAAGAAAACTGTTGGGACTCGGTCTTCCTCTTTAGGTGAGTTTGACTTGACTTGACTGCGGCTGGCTTTAACTGACCGGCGAGATTTACTGCTCGCAGACGGGTTGAAAATGAGCTGTCAAGTCGAACACTTTCTGCTTCCCGCGCTGTGATCTGTGTGCTGAACCTACGACAATGTTAGGGTCTGTGGCCTTGGTGTTCTTGCATGCCTGTTTTTCTAATCATTTACTCTGTGTGTGTTTAGGTGTCTTCATACACCTGTAGCTCGTCTGCTCGTTAAGCGCTGTTGATTGAGTGACTACATAAAGACGCTGAAACAAAGTGTGGGGTGAGAACAGAACCGCCAGCCAACAAACAAGCCTTTTCCTTTTATTTATTTTTTTGTAGTTTCTTTTGTTTAGTGTCTTTAGTTGTGTTTTTTAATTTGTTAGTTCTTTGTTTGTGCGGTTTATGCTCGATATGAGACAGCCTAGGTATTTATTTAATTTGGTTGATGTTATATTTCTTTATTTCTCATTATGATACTTTACATTATGAAGTTACATACAGTATATCTTCTTCAGGTTACCTTCCCCACATGTTGCCTAACTTAACTTGGAGGTTCGTAGCAGGCAATCACGGCAGATCACGCAGGGTTTGCATTAACATTAACAGAGTTGCTTAATACATCAATAAAAATATGGATTTGTGTAAATTAGCGGAACAAAAGGTGTAAAAATAACATGAAACACACGTGATCGTTGTCATCTGTGAATCTGGACAATAGGCTCATTTGAGATGAGCAAAATCCAGTGATAGTCGTGAGATAAATGTTGGTAAGAACCGAATGACTTGCTCTGTCATGCGAGGTGGCCGTGCCGTTCAGCGCAGTTGCTCTCCCCCGACTGCGCTGCCTAAAGCCATGATGGGAAATGACTGACTGACGTCACATCTTAAAGCTCATTGGCACATGTCATACGCTCTGATAGTGTGATATCTGTGTGGAATATATGATTCCAAACATTTTACAGAAATAACGTCTTATAAGTGGATGGAACATATACAGATTTTTGCGGAATGAAATTATAGATACACTGTATTACTTGTTCATTATATCAATCTTCAGTACTGTAGTTTCTCTTCTCTTTTTCCCTGTCTTTGCCAAAGTGTATCGTGCCTTTTAAACCTCTTGTGTCTGGTGTCTCATTGACTTTTCACCATAACCATATTGCCTGAGTTAGTTGACCGTGCTCTTTTTCTAGTTTTCTCCAGCGGCTGTGGAACCGTTCTGCCTTCCATTAATTCCCCGACCGTGTTAGATTGCCCTCCCGGTTTTGGACTCTTGCCTGTTTGTGACGTTAACTGATTGTTCTGTTGATGAACCCTGCCTAGCTTAATTCTCTGTTTGCCGAGTTCTCTGGGATTAAAATTTTTTTTGTTTTGTTTTTTATATCTTTAATAATCTTTCTGTTGTTGAGCTGTTGTATTTGTAGTGTAGTCTGCCGCTAATCTGAGGAACCACACTCAGTCTTGGGTTTTGATGCCAGAAGATACACTTTATTACAACGAGAATAAAGCGGAGAAGTTCTCTGCAGAGAAAAATCTCCAGAATGGTTATTTTGCCTTCCTGCTCACCAAGCCTGCATTTATTTGATCCAAAGTACAGCAAAAACAGTAACATTTGGAAATATTTTTACTATTTAGAATAACTGTTTTCTATTTGATTATATTTTAAAATGGAATTTATTCCTGTGATTTTGTGGTGTAATCTGCCGCTCGTCTGAGGAACCACACTCAGTCTTGAGTTTTGATGCCAGAAGAAACACACTTTATTACAACGAGAATAAAGCGGAGAAGTTCTCTGCAGAGAAAAATCTCCAGAATGGTTATTTTGCCTTCTCCTTTATACATTTTTTCTTTTAAGGCGTTTTCCATACATAGAATGGTTCCTTTGTGCATACAATTTGATTTCTCCCTAGAGAGAAGGGGCCCCCAAATCTTGTTATGGTAAAGAAAGAAGCCCCATTTGTATTTTTCCAGATGTTTCTAATCTGAGGGTCTGTACATTTTTAGCCACGAAGGCATTTTACACACAGGCATATGTGATTATAATGGAAGAATAACTGGATATATAAATGGTTATATTCATAATGATTACACTCGAACAATTAATATTTGGACCAATAAAAATCTTCCACATATTATGATCAACTGCATTTTCAATATTATTCAATGTTACATATTGAATCATTATTTTATTGACGTAATATCATTAGTTTGATTATTTACTTAGTTTGAAAACAGCTTGGCTTGTAGTCTCTCTTTGTGTCTCTGTGTAAAGGCCTTTTCTCTGTTAAGGAAAATGAGTTAATGATTATAACTGAAACTGAATAGGACAATAAACAATAGAGATATACTGTATGCAAAGAGACCGGGTAAACTGGTCAGAGGAGTAAATGAAGTGTAAAAAAATTGGGGAATTATCTGTAAAAAAAAAAAAAGAGAGAGAAAATAAAAAGCCCTTGGCAGCGCACGTACATACAGGGATGTTTGTTTGTGACCAATAAACTGAAATAAGGGAAATAATTTTAAATACTCTAGAATCAAATGAATCTAGAAAGTACTGATTGTTAGTCAATATATTTGGTGATATAACTACTAGCTGATATGTGCAAAACAGCCGTTGCTAGGCGTTAGTAATTTTTTTTAAGACCTACCTTTTTGTTATAATTGCACTTTTTTTTTGTTTATGTTGGTTGCGAAATGTTCAGAATGTCTTGTTCAATATACAATTTACCTCAATGTTGAAAGAAACTGTAATTGTAATAATTGTCTAATAAATTAATAAATGTTTACGGCTGTTTCATAGAAAAATTTACTAACTGATTTACATCAAAATAATGGAAAGTAAAAAAAAAAAGAAAAAAAGAAGAGCTTTCTTAAAGTGTGTTTTTGTGCTCCACCACAAAATAACATTTTATCAAACTTGACCACATGTAGTGCCTAAAACATCACTCTTAATAACAACAAAAAGCTTAAGTTAATCTCAATAAATATGTTTCTAATAATATTATAAACAATTATAAGAAACTCTTATAATTGTTATTGTGACTGTTAACTTTCTTAAACGGTCTAAACTAGGGATGTGCATCTCCATAATGAGGCCGATACGATATGCACAGGCTTATTTCAGTTAGTCTGACTCATTGTCAAATGATTTGGTTCCATAAAGCAAATTTAACATAGGCCTAGATCAAGCTTAGTTACTGTGGCAACTTATGCTGGGAAACTAACCTGGTCTAAAGCAGGCCATCTGTCAGACTAAGCTGAGTTCCTCTAACACTGACCAATAGGAACACAATGATATTACTACTGTCTCACATACTATTATTTGACTTTTTTAACAGTTTCTTGCCATGCAGCCTTTCTCTCTGGTTTTATGACAGCTGTAACTTTTGTAGTTTGCAGAACAGATAGCAGAACATTACAATCTAAAATTGGTCTTTAAATAGGGTGGCCATATGTGCCGTTCATACGGGACACGACCTGGCCAGGATTTTAATATTGCTTAAAACATCCAAAGTAGTTTGACCAATAACATGCAGGTATTGTACATTATCGACCAATCGTGGTGCTGCGCGTGAGAAGGTGAGCTCTACAGAGAACAATCAAAGCGATGCAAATATGCACAAGTGTTTGTTCGTTCGTTTGACTTAAAGCGTCGCTGCGCACCGATCAAAAGAGACACTAAAGTAGGCGCGAGAGCAATTCGAAAGCATAAGGAGCCATCTGCTCTGCTCTCTATAGCTCTCATGAATGTCACACAACGATCGACCTGCACAGTGCAAACAGCCAAAACCTGGATATTTTAGGCAATATTAAAATCCTGGCCGGGACGTGTCCCGTATGAACGGTGCATATGACCACCCTAACCATAAGGGAAAGCAGTTTCCAGTTCTGGACAAAGCGTTTCTGGTGTTGTGCTGAATTTTGACATTTACAAATAAAAACAGTCACTTTATACAGTTTAGTCATTCATCCTCTCTAAAGAGTTGTTTACGTAAAAAAGCATAATAAAATCCCTAAGTGAGAGAGCAATTATTCTTAACTCAACAAAGAACTCAGAAAAGCAAGTACATGTCATGTTTCGTGTTGTTTATTATTCTTAATTTATCAAAATGGTCATTTTATACTTTGCATTTTTGCAATCTCGAAACGAGGATAAACGTACTGCTTTTATATGAACAAGCTTGACTAGGATATTTATTTTTAAAAATTCTCTGTTTGTGTTCCCGTTTTTATTGCGAGAATAAAATCGAAATGTTTTGAGAATAAAGTCGAAATTATGAGAATAAAGGCGAAATGTTTCGAGAATAAAGTTGAAATTACGAGAATAAAATCGAAATGTTTTGAGAATAAAGTTGAAATTATGAGAATAAAGGCGAAATGTTTCGAGAATAAAGTTGAAATTACGAGAATAAAATCGAAATGTTTTGAGAATAAAGTTGAAATTATGAGAATAAAGGCGAAATGTTTCGAGAATAAAGTTGAAATTATGAGAATAAAATAGAAATGTTTTGAGAATAAAGTTGAAATTACGAGAATAAAATAGAAATGTTTTGAGAATAAAGTTGAAATTACGAGAATAAAATAGAAATGTTTTGAGAATAAAGTTGAAATTACGAGAATAGAGTTGACATATTTTGAGAATAAAGTTGAAATGTTTTGAGAATAAAGTTGAAATTA
>NW_015659795.1:9835-10067 GCF_001515625.1 Sinocyclocheilus rhinocerous | reverse complement strand
CCCCTGTTACGATGCAGTGCGATCTGATTTCGATTCGATTCAACAAAATGCGATTCGATGCAATGGAGAAAATATGATCACTTTTAATGTCTCGAGGCCTGTTTCATAAAACAAGTTTACCAAATAAGCCAGGCTTATTGCAGTTAGTCTGACTCCTTGTCAAATGATTTGGTTCCATTAAGCAAATTTAACATAGGCCTAGATCAAGCTTAGTCACTGTGGCAACTTATGC
>NW_015659795.1:0-9811 GCF_001515625.1 Sinocyclocheilus rhinocerous | reverse complement strand
CTAAAGCAGGTTAACTGTCAGACTAAGCGGAGTTCCAAATAGGAACGCTATTATTTGAATGTTTTTTTACATTTAGTTTCTTGCCATGCAGCCTTTCTCTCTGGTTTTATGACAGCTGTAACTTTTGTAGTTTGCAGAACAGATAGCAGAACATTACAATCTAAAATTGGTCTTTAAATAGGGTGGCCATATGTGCCGTTCATACGGGACACGACCTGGCCAGGATTTTAATATTGCTTAAAACATCCAAAGTAGTTTGACCAATAACATGCAGGTATTGTACATTATCGACCAATCGTGGTGCTGCGCGTGAGAAGGTGAGCTCTACAGAGAACAATCAAAGCGATGCAAATATGCACAAGTGTTTGTTCGTTCGTTTGACTTAAAGCGTCGCTGCGCACCGATCAAAAGAGACACTAAAGTAGGCGCGAGAGCAATTCGAAAGCATAAGGAGCCATCTGCTCTGCTCTCTATAGCTCTCATGAATGTCACACAACGATCGACCTGCACAGTGCAAACAGCCAAAACCTGGATATTTTAGGCAATATAAAAATCCTGGCAAGGACGCGCCCGTAAAAAATGGCCCGTATGGTCACCCTATCTTTAAAGCGTTAAAATAACTAAATTAAAAGTTAAAATCACGGAGTTAAAAACTTTAATAAATAAAAAAGAAAATGACTATATTTTGACTGCTATAAGAAACACACATGAACTCATTTGAGCTATGGAACTGCTTTAGCCCCAATTGATTTGTTAGGTTATTTCAGGTCAGGTTTTGGACTTTAATCCCCGCTTTCCCTCGGGTCTCCGTGGTGTTGTGATGCGTCACAATCACGTAGCAGCAGCGGTAAGAAGAGAGTGCACTTGAGAAACAGTTTAGAGAGGAGAAATCAATCTACATGTAAAATACTGGTCACTTTCTAAATAATTAAATTATAGCGCATCCACTAGTAATTATATATAAATGAATCGGGTTTTACCGATGCAAATATGTTAGAAACGATGCATCGCGATACAAATGCCAACTTGTAGCCGATGCACACTTTTTAAACCGATGCATCGCATCGTTAACTTTTTATGCCAATGCACCGAGCGAATCAGGGAATCTTCCCATCCCTAGTCTAAACTGTTAACAAGTTTCTTATAAGTGCTTATGAACGTCTTATAATCTAACAATACATGTTTTCAAATCTGTTATTAAGCATCCTATAAGGGCCTTATTACCTATTAACTTATGTTTATTAGAAGGACCTTAATATAAAGTGTTTCCTAATAATCACTAATAATCAATTATATGTGTTATCTAATGTGTACATGTGTACAGGATCTTACCATCATGCTTGTTTGAAATCCAGTTGATCTTAAAAGATGAAGTACTGTATCACTCAATTTAGCTTTCCCTTTATGCATCCCTTTATGTCCAATACTAATCAAGACAACTGAAAGAAACCCGACACATAAAATGCTGGTTAATTTTTTCATCTGGGGGGTGCTCTTTGTGTCAGGAATGACCGTCCAATCTCCAAAGTGCCCCTCTGATCGTCGTCCCGTCCCTGCTGATGAAGAACCCCCCCCAGCCCCGCGGCTGTCCATATCACTGATCATTTCCAGAGGAAACTCTTGAAGCGTGTGAAAGAGCATGTCATTGAGCATTGAGTCATTGATGATTTGAACATTTAGACCACTCTGTCTCGCAATAGCTCTCAGAAATTCAGCCATGATGTGATGCTCCAATTCATCTGGTTCTGCTAAGGGATTTACCTCCTTCTTCGCGGACTTCAGTTTCTGGAACAGTTGCTGTATTTCTTTTGCAATTTCGTTGCTTTTCTCTTCTATATTCTTCACCTTCTTCATGGTGGTGCTGCTGCATAAGTGCTCAATGAGTTTAGTAGTTTGAGAAATAGCGGAACCTATGCTTGTAAATTGAGATGCCAAATTCATAAGTGGAGCAGCTGCTCCAAACGTAAACACAGTGGCCACACCGGCCCCAATCATACTTGCAGCTCCCAACACCCTAAATGAGCTTCCAACACATTCACCGACATTGCATTTTTCTCTGAGTGACTCCAGCTCCTCAGCCAGTTTCCTCAGATTGTCTGCAAAGCGCTCCTTCTCCTTGATCCAGCAGAAAATCAGCTCTAGCAGCTGGTCAGCGGTGGCCATGATGAAGGCCTCTGTGTCCTCCTGATCCTTTGAGCAGAGAGCAGAAAACTGAGAAGGAAGACTGAAAAGAGGAAGACAGAGGACAGATTAGAAGACACTTTGCTTTATTCTTCAATTAATAATTGAGCATAGACTGAGCAAACTTTTTCTGCTGATGAAGACCAAAGCCTGAGTGGGGTTAACTTTCAGCCCAGAAGATTAATGTCACACACTGGCCAACAAAGGGCTAGGTGATAAAAAAAATAGAACATTTTGAAATATTGCACACAAACAGAGGACTGTCTCACTAACAAAGCAAATTTAGATTTAGGATTTTGCTCAATCCATTTAGCACCACCAGCAGGTCAATGTTTGACTCATGTTTATGCTAATAACTTTTGAACCGTGAGTCCTAGAAACCTTATTTGAAACAGAATATTTTCCTCTGATTCTTTGGCTCAAGACGATTAGATTGCAAAATATTAGGCATTTATCCGATTTTCACCAAAATCGAATCAGATTATCTACAGACCCTGCTTATAAAAATGTATGGAATTGAAGTTGATTCGTCAAACTGTTCTCGAATAACATGCAAACAAATTCAATAAACGGCACACAAAAATAGATATAAGGTTGTATCTCCGCAAAGCTTTTATGGATTGTGACGAAAGTTGGTATGTGTCATCACCATTATGACCTGAGGTTACCTGCAGCAATTCAGTGCACTGCCCTCTACGGGTAAAAAAAGAAGATATTTTGAGAAACGTTTCTTGTTCATACAATGGAAGCCAATAGGCACCAATGTTGTTTGGTTAGCGTTCTTCAAAATGCTTTCTTTTCTTCTGCAGAAGAAAGAAAATCATACAGGTTTGGAAAGATATGAGGGTGAGTGAATGATCACATAACTTTCATTTTTGTATGACGTAGCCCTTTAAATCATTAGTTTTTGTGTTTGAAACAACCCTTTAGTTTAAATAATGGCATTTTTATGGCACTTTTTAAATATATAGCTTTAAAATCATATACTGTATTATGCCATATCAAATATATGTATGATTTATTGATGAAATACAGAAAGGAGTCACTGTATCTTCTCAAATGTTCACAAGATACAGTTTTCCACAGAAAGCATTGTAGGCACCGTCACCTTTGACACTTATAAATGTGATACCTTGCAGATCATTCAGGATCGGGAATGCATATATGGTTCCATGCATAAGTTTGGGCCACCCCTGATCAATTTCTGTTACTGTAATTGAAAGATTATCTAATTTACAAAAGGCATAAAGTTAAATATTAAACAATCTTTTCAACATTTGAAGTGAGATTGTTTTATTTTTGTTTTGTATGATTTTAGAGTTAAAAAAAAGGAAAGAAGCACCATGCATTATAATTTAGGCACCCCAAGAGATTTCAGCTCTCAGAAAACTTTGACCAACATCTCAAACCTTCATTAGCTTGTTTCATCTTTAGGAAAGGCCAAGTGATGCAAATTTCAAAGCTTTATACATACAGGTGTCTTTGGTTTTGAGACTTTAGTTTTTGCAACTTCAGGGATCTTATCTATGCACAATCAGCTTGTAACACTCCAAAGAGAAAGGAAAACTTTAAATCGCATCATATGACCCCTTTAACATTATTAACTCCTCGCTATCTTTAGGTCACATTCCAAGATATTTCAAATTAGCAGCTATCAAACCACTTATCATGAAACCGCAGCTCAATCCAGGTGAACTGATCTCAAATCTACCATTTATGTCTAAAATTCTAGAAAAAGTATTTTCCACCCAACTATGCTGGTTTTTAGAGAAAAATTATATCTTTAAAAATTTCAGCCAGTATTTAGGCCCTATCACAGCACAGAAACTGCACTACTCAGAGTTACAAATGACCTGCTTGTATCATCTGATCGTGACAGCATCTCTCTTCTAGTATTATTAGACCTTAGTGCTGCCTTTGACACTATAGATCACAACATTCTCTTGGATAGGCTTGAGAACTACGTTGGCATTTGCAGACTGGCTCTAGCATGGTTTAGGTCCTATTTATCTGATCGTTATCACTTTTTGTGTGTAACCGAAGAATTATCATATCGATCTCAAGTTAAATACGGAGTTCTGCAGGGCTCAGTGTTAGGTCCTCTGCTCTTCTCCTTTATACAGTATATGCTTCGGCTAGGGAACGTTATCAGGAAACATGGAATTCGTTTTCTAAATTAGCAGATTGTATTTATGACATTAAAGACTGGACGGCCTGTAATTTCCTCTTACTAAATTCAGATAAAACCAAGGTATTTATTATTGGACCGAACACATTGTAACACAAGAAACAGACTAGAATATAATCTTACTCTCGACGGTTGTACTGTGTCGTCATCATCTACGGTTAGAAACCTGGATGTATTGCTGGATAGCAACCTGTCATTTGAAAGCCATATTACCAGAGTTTATAGAACAGCATTCTTTCATTTAAGAAATATTTCATAGGTTATGACATATGCTTTCTATTTCCAGTGCCAATTCATGCGTTCATGACCTCAAGAATAGATTATTGTAATGCGCTTTTGGGTGGGTGTACTGCATGGTTACTAAATAAGCTTCAACTAGTTAAAAATGCAGCAGCTAGAGTGCTTACTAGAACAAAGAAATATGATCACATCAGTCCGAATCTATTTACACTGGCTGCTTGTTAAGTTTCGAATACACTATAAAATTCTGCTTATTACATATAAAGCGTTAAATGGTCTAGCCCCTCAGTACCTAAGTGAGCTCATACTATACTATATGAGTCGTACTATAGTCCATCACGTTCACTGTGGTCGCAAAACTCTCACCAGTTAATAATATCAAGAATATCAAAATCTTCTGCAGGATGAAGATCCTTTTCCTATTTGGCTCCTAAACTGTGGAATAGCCTTCCTAATGTTGTTCAAGAATCAGACACACTCTGCCAGTTGAAGTCTAGATTAAAGACTCATCTCTTTAACTAAGCATACAACTAATTTACTAAGGTAGCATATTATGCTGCAATTAGTTAGGTTGGCCGGAAACAAAAAATACACTTTTCATATTGTTGTAACTTTTAATTATGATGTGAATGGCAACTACGCTATTATATGTGTTTTTCTCTTCCACTGTCTCATTCTTGGGTTCCCGAGGATAACCGTCACATCTGGCTTGCTCACTGGGGAATTTGTTAAATTATATTAAAGGGGTCATATGATGCGATTAAAATTTTTCCTTTCTCTTTGGAGTGTTACAAGCCCTTGGTGCATAACTCGTTCTAACACGCCCCCACATACCTACGTCACGATGTGGGAAGATTTGCATAACAACTCCCAAATGTTCACGCAAAGAAAGAAGTCATGCCAAGAGCTGATCCGTGCTGGTCGCTGAGGAAATACATCAACTTTGCGCTGTGGATCTCTGAATCGCCTTTCACCATGGACGAAGCGGAGTCCAGCCCGGCGTCGCTCTCAAGCCCCCCCGCCTCTGCTCACTCAAGCCAGCCTCCGCTCACTCAAGGCTGCGGTGTGTGATGCTGTTTCATTGTGAAAGCGTAACTACTTTGTTTGGTCTTCCAAAAGAGGATAGAGAAGAAACAATAATGTACAGTATGTGGAAAATAATGTGTTTTTTGAACCTTAAACCGCATAAACACATTTCATTACACCAAATACACAAAATAATGTTCTTTTTAGGAGCATATGACCCCTTTAAATGAAATGTTTTTATAACTTAAATGTATTATGAAATTACTTTTAGTAGCCTTTTCATTAAATTAATCTGATGGGGACGATATAACTATAATCTTAAACTGCAAATATAGCTGCAAGCAGCGATGACGGGCCCAAGCCCTGGTGCCACCGCCACCCTGGTGCCTTTAGGGCAACTGTGCACGATGGGCAATATGCATTTAAACTGGGTGAATGTAAAAGGAATATGACAAAGTGGTTTGAATATGCCACATTTACTGCAGTCAGCTGGTGCCCCTATGACCACAAGCCACAACAGCCACATCCATGAGATCATTTAAATTTAGATGGATATCATGTAATAGGATGCTGTAGGTCACTTTCAAATTAATGCAAAGTTATATTTTGCAGCTCAATCTTTTGTATGTCCCAGTGTTAATTTTGGCAGCCATTTTTGATTTAGTCTTAGTCTTCACCTTCAGATGAAAATGCTTATTAGTCACATTTTTGTCTTTCACATTTTAGCCTAGTTTCAGTCGTTGAAAAGTCATTGCATTTTTGTCAACTTTTAGTCATGACTTTTAGTCAAACTGCAGTTACCAACATTAATTTTGGTAGCTATTTTATATGTAGTCTTTAGACAAAATAGTCATTATAATTTTTCTCTTTAGACCAATTCAATTAAGCTTATGAGAAATTTGAATCAAGCTAACAGGCTGTATTGACATTGCACTCTTAGCAGTAGCACTTGTGCAATTCAACATATCCCTTTTCAGTGGTTCATAAACTTTTAAGAGTGTCATACCCCCTGAGGGATTTAACATCCTTCTGCGTACCCCCTATTTTCCACTTGGACTGGGGTTACACCTTTTCCATTAAGGGACAATATTTGCCCTCTTAAATTGCATTTTTTACGTTTATAAATACCAAAATAAATAATGCTTTAAATAAAAAAAAGTTTAATAAATACAATGATGATAAAAACGAAGTGATACTTTTAAATATTAAATTAAAACCGCCAGTACGTGGCGGTTAGTCACTGTCTTTAGGAGTAAATCATCGAGTCATTCATTCATTCAGTATCAAGCAAGTGGCTATATTTATGAATGGGTCATTGAATCATTGACTCTGACAATTCATTAAAAACCGCAGATTCGTTCACGAAACACCGCTGTGTGCTGCCGTTCTGCTGTAGCTTTCGTTGCAAAATAGAGCAAAAATACTGACAATACTGTTTAAAATATACGTCACTTAATATTACCCTTTCATTTGTTTAACTGTTGTATACAATCAATGTCACATTTGAAATTGTGTGGATATTGAGGAAACATTGCATTCTTGCTCGTATAATAATGATCAACATTAAAAACACAGAAGGGAATGTTTTGTATCGAAGAGAGATTTAATCTTAAATCTCTGTGTAGTCTGTGTCTATAAGCTATTTGTTCTTCATGCTAGTAAGTGCTAAATCCCCATTTTTACAAAGGTATTGTCTAGAACAGCACTATGTAGCACGATTAGCTGGCTTGTGTGGATGCAGTGAGTTTTGACTGCGATAGATGAGGTACTTTGACTGAATGTTATGTATTTATGGCATTTTAACTGATAAAAATACATGCTCAGTTTTAATGCTATTTTTAGGTGGAGAAGAATTAAATGAATGGCAAAACTCAGCATTTTGTTCGCGTACCCCAGTTTGAGGAACCACTGCTGGATATCAGCCTGCACTTTGATGACAGATTTAGTCGCAGCAAACAGCGCAAGTGGCTCGTGACAGAACACAGACCAACTGAATGACACTTTTAAGTAGAAAATCTCAAATGAAGATTGCTGAACTCCAGTTTACTTGACTGTGTTTTCAGATCACCTGCGCTTCTTCCTCAGTGTAGAGAGAGCATGTGCACATGGTTGCCAAATTGCAAAGATGGAGTAAAATGTGTTCTTTTAAAGGGGACTTATTATGCAAAAATCTATTTTATAAGGTGTTTGAACACAGTTGTATGGCTGAAGTGTGTGAAAACAACCAGCCTATAATGTTAAAAATCCACCAACTCATTTTTTTTATAAAACCAATAAATCATGAACAGTCTCTCCGAAAGAGCTGTTTCAGAGTCTCCCTCTGTTCACGTCACTGAGGGAAAAAAGTCCCGCCCATTTGTGACGCTCTCTGCCCTATTAGCAAAAGAAGCTGTGGTCCGCAATTACTGGAGATATATACAATGTCAGTGCCAAAGAGGCTTTACAAGTGTTGTGTTTTGGGATGCACTAATGAAGATAGGAGTCGCCATAATCTCCCCTCATCTGAGCAGAGGACACTGTGGTTAAATTTCATTTTTGAAGGAAATATCCCAGAAAAAATCGGTAACGTCCCCTTAATGTTTAAGAATCAATTCCAACGCTTCGTGTGCAAACGTCAGCTCCTGACAAAGTAAGTATCACGCTTTTGTTTTCCAAATTGCCCTTCTGAAAGAGCTTCTTGGCACTCTGTAAGGCTAATGATGCTAAAGCTATCATTGTATCTGCCTGTTTTCACTGATGCTGCCTTCATGAATGATCGTGAATAGGAATGTGGTAGTCAAAAGTTGCATATGAAAGCAATGTGAGTCGATCGCTTGAAGTTGTCGAGCTCATAATCAGAAGTGGGACTTATAAAGTTTGTGATAGCATGAGACCAGGACAACTAGATGAGCCCCAGAGACAGCCCTGAAAGACAGCGGAGACCAGGACAACTAGATCAGCCCCAGATACAGATCTCCTGTAAAGACCTTGTCTCCTAGACGACCATCGGAACAAGACCACAGGAACCAGATGAGTCCTTTGCACAATCTGACTCTGCTGCAGCCTAGATTTAAACTGCTGATTTTGTCTGGCCAGAGGAGAATGACACTATGTCGACACACTATTTCCTCGTCTAAATACTGTAAAGCTGATGCCACCCAGCTTTATTTCAAGCTGATGTAAAGCTGCTTTGACAGAATTTGCATTGTTAAAAGCGCTATACAAATAATAGTGACTTGACTTGACTATGTTGTTATTTTTATCCCGCCATGCTCCCCGTCTGTTTTTTATTTTTAAATTAACACTGGTATGTCCAGTATTTATCTCAAATAAATATATATTTTTTACATAATTATTAACCTACCCAGTTACTGTAATTGTAAAATTATATTGTCAGTCCCCTACAAATGAACTGGTTCTATGCCTTTATTTTGTTATTCAAATGTGTATAGAAAAAGTCAAGGCCTAAGGGATTTCTTATCCTTTAATGCAGGCAAATGAATCCTTTATCCTTTAACACAGCAATGAATGGGTTAAACTCTAACCATCAAGAGTGAAAATGACACACACACACACACACACACAGAACGAGTGAGACTGAGAGAGTGGGGGGGCAGACAGCGTGAGATTCAGAAGATTTCAAAATATTTTAAACAAAAATTAAAATCTAAACTTTGAAAAAGTAGTCTTTGATCATATTTAAATATACATGCAACTGCAGTGTGGAATAAACAGAAATGATTATACTTTAAAACATTGTTTAACAACAAAAGAAATGTATCCAACCCTGTTTAAAAATAGGCCTTTTGTGCCATCTTTTGGTTATACAATTTATTACACGTTTTAATTTATTGTCCTCAAACAGATCACTAATCTGCTTATTTTTTAATTACAGATACTACATTGATTGAAAAAGAATCTCAAATGTGTTTTTTCTATGTTAGAATTATTGTGTATAGAAATAAATGGTGTATAATTCAGAGGAGAATATTGTTTAGTGTCATGAATTAATCTCAAATTAGAAATTTTATATTGATCTGAAATGTAGTACATTAATTTTAAATTCATTCAGGTTCAATTACCAAAACGTACATTAATTTAATTTAATCTAAATCAAACAATGATTTTACAAAATATGATACCCTTGATATGATTCTCTTCTCTGTCTACATGGCATCACTAGGTTCTGTCATTCAG
>NW_015659794.1:0-1927 GCF_001515625.1 Sinocyclocheilus rhinocerous | reverse complement strand
TTCTTTTACAGGCAATTGTCGCTGAGTCAAGACATTGGGTAGTTCAATATAAGTATTCTCTTCTACACCACACACTTCTAAGTCAGACAGCAAGTATCCTCGCACCTTTCTTTGTTGACCCATAGTACAAAGTAGAAAATCAGTCCTCTTGCCCTGTATGTTCAGTTGATGCATGAGATCTTCTGTGCAAAAGGTGGTTGTGCTTCCTGGGTCTAGGAAAGCGTAAGTCTCTACTGATTTTTCACTCTTCTTTGATTTCACCTTTACAGGTATAATGGAGAGGATGCACTCACCATCCCCAGCCCCAGTATATCCACAGGTTTTCTGACCCAGTGAAAGAAGAGCATTTGAAACTGCTAAGTCGTGGTCATCAGACTTTTGATCTTGGTTATCTTCATGTTTGACTATATGTAGGACACCTGGATGTTTTTGTGAGCAATCTGGACATGATATTTTCTTCTTACAATCTTTACTCATGTGTCCTTGTGTTAGACAGCCAAAGCACAGACCTTTACTTTTAAGAAACTGAATTCTGTCCTTGTATTCCTGCTCCTTGAGCTTAATACTGAATTCTATTAAGTATTAAGTATTATCATTCCGTCCTTCGGAAGAGACGTTAAACCGAGGTCCTGACTCTCTGTGGTCATTAAAAATCCCAGGATGTCTTTCGAAAAGAGTAGAGGTGTGACTTCGGCATCCTGGCCAAATTTGCCCATTGGCTTCTGATCATCATGGCCTCCTAACAATCCCCATATGTACTGATTGACTTCATCACTCTGTCTCCTCTCCACCAATAAGCTGGTGTGTGGTGGGCATTCTGGCACACTATGGCTGCCGTCGCATCATCCAGGTGGATGCTGCACACTGGTGGTGGATGAGGAGATACCCCCTGACAATGTAAAGCGCTTTGAGTGCCTAGAAAAGCGCTATATAAATGTAATGAATTATTAATACAGGAATCCAGTGTGTGTTCCTTGTTACAGAACAAGCAAGCCCTTTGGACTGCAGAATCGGATTTCTCTGTGTTCTGTTTCTTTTGTAGTGAGTATTCTGCTTTGTCCTTGCCAGCCGGTTGAAACCACTCTTCTTCGAGTTCTTCCCCTCTGGCAAACTGGACTTGCCCTTTCTCTCTACTTTAACATCCTGGATATCTCCAAAGAGCAGGTCATTCAAAATTTGAGCATTTAAGTCAATAAAGTTGACCAAATCTTCAAATGTGGCTCTTCTTCCATTTCGTTGCTGGATATCAAAGGCTGTGTTTCTCCAACGTTCTCTGAATCTGAAAGGAAGTTTTGAAATGACTGTTCTCATGTTTGTTGGATTGTTCATCTCATCCATGAATTTAACATCAGCCATGGTATTTCTACATCCAATAAGGTATAAGGCGTAGGTCTTCATTCCCTTACTGTCCTCTGCTTTGATCTGTGGCCATTTTAGAGCTTTCTCGAGGTAAGCTGTAGCTATCTTCAGCTCATTGCCATAATGCTGCTGAAGGAGACGTTTAGCTTCTTTATATCCCTTAGCAGGACTCATATGTTCACAGCTGCGAACAAGAGCTTGTGGTTCACCATTTGTGAACTGTTCAAGATAGTATAACCTGTATTGTGGATTATTAGTCTTGTTTTCAAACGCGTGCTCGAATGCCCTTATGAAAGAAATATAGGCAAGAGGATCTCCAGAGAATATTGGTACATCTCTTTGAGGTAACTGGGATAAGCTCTGCTGCTTTACAAACAATTCCGTTATCTCATTTTGGCGTTGCATCACTTTGAACAGATATCTGTCATCATCAGTTGACTGTTGAGTGTTACCATGATCTGTGGTCAGGCTCAGACTTTATACACGGGTTAGATACTGGCTGAACTTGACCTTCCTTTCGGCTTTTGAATGAATCACCAGCTTGTGACCCAGTCTGTGACCTGTAATA
>NW_015659793.1:279-4962 GCF_001515625.1 Sinocyclocheilus rhinocerous | reverse complement strand
CCGTGTGTTTTGGAGAAGATTGAGTCCAATGCCGTCATCTGTAAGGTTAAAGGAGAATCAGGAGCCGTCCCAGCAGTGGACTCACTCACTGTAAGTGTGTTTTTGGTATTTTCAATTGTTTGGTTTGACTTGATAACACTGCTATGTTAAGTTTCATGTAAATCTTACTTAACTTTGTAAAGTTAAGTACATTTACATTAAGATGAAAAGAAACTTCTTTCATTGTCATTTCAGATCACGGTTGGGAATTATGTTCTCGGGATGAGTGGTACAAAGAATCTGTTCTGCCTCAGTTCACAGAATACACCTGGCCATGTATGAAGGAAAAATGATTCTCAGCATCTTCCAGGGGAAAAAAAAGATGAAAAACTAGCATTTTTTATTCCAAAGACTAGATACGTTTATACATTTTATATCTGTTTTTATGCCATTATAAATTTGGACAGATGTTTTTTTTTTCTGTTGCATTTTCTTTCTACTTTTTATATATTATGTTAAATTTATATTTCCGCTTTAATTGACACAATATATTTTGTTATGTTAAGTTCACTGCGATTCATAAAAAATATGATATAATGCTGTTTACATCTACAATAAGGCAGAATGTCAAACGTCTCCTGCCAGAGTCATTCTGTGGCTGAACAGCAGGTGGCGCTATCTACTCATTTAATATACACTGTATAAACAGTAAATTCAAAGTTCCTACCTAGGACAGGTCTGTTATTTAGTACTGCAGTACAATTATTCTGTTGTCGAAGACTTTGATTGTAATTTTTTTCATCGTACACCTACACAATTATATTTTGCTGTTATTAATCTGATAACTGTTATCCATATACTGCATTAAACAGCATATTTACTAATAAAAATGCCTAATATACAGTATGAAATCTATTATAGTCTGGTCTATATTTAAATGAAAAAATACACAGAAACACAACGTCATCAGAGCACAAATTTCTGAGCACACAGCACAGTTTGCGCAGCATTATTAATCAACTATCTACATTTTATGGCTAATTTTAAAGTTTTGTTCAGCTTATTACTATAGTTACATGACTATTAGCCCCTTCAAGCACAGAATTCCATGTAAAGGCATAAATGGTAAGAACAAAATATTAATATGCAGTCTAAGGCTCAAGGTCCATTTTTGATGTGATTTTTAAATATAATAAGATAATTGTATCTATATTTACACAGTTTATATCTAAATATATGTAATAGAATATTTACATAATATCTTCAGGACACTAAAATATCTTTCAAAATCTTGTGGCCTACAGATCGGATATTTATCATCACGTGTAAAACAAATTTCTAATTTTCAATAAACGTAGAATGCTTAAAACCAGTTTGCCATGTGATATATCCTGCATAAGCACAGTGGCTGGACACCACAGGCTACATGTGTAGCGATTGCTTAGAATTTCATAGTAGTGCCATTATTGTGATACTGTCAGGGATTCATCTCAGTCACTTCAGTCACCATCCAGGATAATCACCCGATCACAGTCACCTGAGTTCTGATCACCCGCACCTGCTGTCACCAATCAAGCCACACTACAAATACACACACATCACAGTCACTCACTGTCCGGTCTACCGTTCACTCCTATGGACTGTTCTGGACTCTCTCTACGGAATTCTCCTAGAAAGACTTACCCTCTGTTCCTCCCGCGATCCTCCAACGACTCCTTGGAATCTGTTCTACGATCTCCACGAAACCGGCATATGTTACACCCCATCAGAACTCCGATAAGAACCCTGGAATCATTCACTGTGTTGACACGCACCAGCCTTTACCTCACCCGTTCCATTCTTATGCTTAACCAGTCAATAAACCATCCTGTTTTGCACTTACCTGTTGTGTTTGGCCTTACTTTGTGACAGATACATTTTCAACATGTTTAGAGTAACACATACAGAAGTGGTTTGGGGTTGGGTGACAAGAGTTGTTGTCAGCTCGTGTAGTGTGTGACACCGTTGCAGATCATTTACGTGAACACCACAACGACTTCAAGACAGACAGCAAGTCATGTAGTCTGAACAAGCGATCTGCCTCTCCCTCCCATAGACCACAAGGTAACTACCACGTTCAAGGTCCAGAAAAGTACCAAGATGATCGACAAAGTAGTTTGTGTGACATCAGTGGTTCAACTGTAAAGTTACGAAGCTACGAGAATACTTTTTTGCGCAAAGAAAACAAAAATAACGACTTTATTCCACATTTTCCACAAGCCCCGCCACACGCTGTCGTGATAGTGATACTGTCGTGAACACGCATCCACTAGTGACGCAGTAGTCGTTATTTTTGTTTTCTTTGAGCAAAAAAGTATTCTCGTAGCTTCGTAACTTTACTGTTGAACCACTGATGTCACACGGACTACTTTGTTGATCATCTTGGTACTTTTCTGGACCTTGAACGTGGTAGTTACCTTGCGGTCTATGGGAGGGTCAGAGAGCCCTCATATTTCATCAAAAATATATTAAATTGTGTTCCGAAGATGAACGAAGGTCTTACGGGTTTCGAACAACACGAGGGTGAGTAATTAATGACAATTTTCATTTTTGTGTGAACTAACCCTTTAAGGCTGGCCACACACTTGAAGGTTTTAAAGCCGATTTGCATCCCCAAACGATCATTATCATTTGACATTTTTAAAAATAAAAGTATGAAGAGACTGTTGCAAAACCGGTAGGCATAGTCTATAGTGGATTACTGTAATGTGGGACACTTTTTGCAATTTTGAATTGTGTATCATATTTCCATATGAAGCCAAAACAATAAATCAAATCTTATACCATTTTGAAATCCCCAAGATGTTTCCTAACTAAGTCAGAAGACATTTTTCAGATATTGTACTTAATGGGGAAATGGCACACATTTTAGTGCTCCTAGTGCCAAATCATTTAAGAATTTGTGTTAATGCGGGACAGTGTGTGCTCATATCTGGGACACTATGTTTTGTGTTAGAAATAGTTTAATTTTTACAAAGCAAACTTCACAGTTAACACTCCTGGTTAAATGTTTATATCCATGTTTGCTGAATTAATTTAGTAGGTCTACGGTGTGTTTGCTGTCTTCATCAGTTTGTCTAAAAACCTAGTTCCCTATATGTTCATATGTGGAATGTTAAATACAATTATACAACAGAAATCTTACACTATTTAAAGAAATGTATTTTAAAAAATGTCAGATTTCTAGCAGCAACAATAATAATAACCATGTAATGAAGTCAAAAATATAAAATTGGACTTAATAAAGATAGCAAAATAATTTCATAAACGATTTTAAAAACATTCAAACCTTGGAACATGGAATGCCTTTAAAACTGTTCTTAAACTTCTATACTCTGCACATGGTAAGGTTATGGAACATGTATTTTCAAAAGCATATGTTAAGCAAATTGTAATGGTAAAACACTCCATAACAGAAATTAGAAGTCCTGGCCTCATCATGGTCCAAGATCTTATCGTCTTCTAGTCTCAAAATTTTTAATCTGGATCCTAAAACAAATAATATTGCTTCATTATAAGACCAAAAATTAACAAAATTACATGTATGGCATTTAACTTTCATAATGAACATTTTATCAATTGAATAACATATATTTTACTGTCACACATTAGTCAAAACGTGCTGTCCCACTTTTGAAACATCCTTTTCTAAAGTGGTAAGACAAAGATTTCTTTAAATAGAAAATATTCTTAACACATTTTAACAATATTGTTGCAAAAAATTTTGTACAAATACATCACAAATATAATTTGATAACAATTTAGAACATTGTTGTTTTTGTTGAACATTTAGAACATCAGTGTCCCACATTACACTAATCCACCCCTACTCTTTGTGTATGTGAAGCTAATTATTTTTGTACATAGTAGTTACGGGCTTTATGATATTTTTCAGGCTAACAATGTTGTTTCATATTTATTTCTTGAGCATTACATAGTTAGTTAGGCACGGACACTGAGTTAGGGCACAAAGTTGTTAGAAAACACGGTGATTAAATAGGTTGTTTTATGAACTCCATAAATATAATTCTTCTTGACTGCTTTGGTTAATTAAAACATTAAATGTTTTAATTAACCGAGTAACCACTGTTACCTTTAAATAGGGCTACGTAGGTGAATGTAAAATACAATTAAACGTGTTACGTGAATAGATTTTTTACTTGCACTCTGCCATATAAACGTTTGCATACTTTGAGTAAAAGTTTGACACAGTACCAGTGGCGTAACTTTGCGTTGAAAAGTGGTGGGGACACAGCGCAACTCGTTTTGCTAGTTTTTAAATTAATAACCTAATTTACTTGGGGACTGGGTTTAGAGTTGGACAAACTTAATTTTTGCTTTTCAAAAATACAACGATGTACCAGGGGCGGGGCCAGAGAATTTTGAAAGCAGGTGCTGAGTGACAGAGGGAGCTGGGAAATTCAGGGCTCCACACTCATTCTTCCCACTGGTCGCTCTTTTGATTAACTTTCTCAGTTGGTTGCATGAGCACGTTTTTTTTTTTGCGCTACAACATGCTATTAATCAATGCATGCTTATGAACTTTTATCGTAGTTTATAGTTATATAGAAACGAAAGTAGTTAACATTCAACTCGTTCTTTTTCATCAGTAGTATTATTTGTGATTTGAATTTTGTGAACGGGAGTTCCTCTTTTGCCATGTTA
>NW_015659793.1:0-211 GCF_001515625.1 Sinocyclocheilus rhinocerous | reverse complement strand
CTTCAGATGCTTTCACTTTCGATTTCACGATCTTGTCAGGTTTTACAATAAAATATAATTGTCTGTTTTGCTTACATCTATACACCTTTCACCTTTTAAGACAAAAAAATAAAAAGATGGATTCATTATTTTTAATTCAAATGCACAACAACAATAAAACAGTAAAATTCAATGACAAACTAGCTTACAAAACGTTATTAACAAAAACGAA
>NW_015659792.1:0-601 GCF_001515625.1 Sinocyclocheilus rhinocerous | reverse complement strand
AATCATTCATTCATAAATTACATGTGATTTTGTTTAGTTGTCTAAATGTTTTTTCTTCAGAATCATGAGAACCGCAACTTCCATTGGGAAAAAAGAAAAAAAGAAAAAAAAACTTATCCAATGAAAACAACACTCCAGTACTGGCTGAGATTAAACATTTTTGATGCCAGAAAAGATCAAGTATAACAAAGGCATTCATGAAGGCAGTGGATGTCAAACTCAAGCTTTTGGACAGGGCTTGTCATTACGGACTGCTCCTGCAACCTGCATTTTTTCAACCATACTTCCACATGAAACACTTCATTCTAGGGCTGGGCAAAAAAGTCGATTTTTCGATATATCGTTTTTTAAAATGTGGTCGATTCAATATCGATTCTCAAAGGCCACAAATCGATTTTTTTCTATATTTATTTCCGCAAACATTGAACATAAGATTTACATTAATCTTATTACTAGTCTAATCCACTAGATGTCACCCCCTTATTTGCCTTGCGCGATGTTACAACGGAGAGTCCGTCATTCATTGCTTAAAATGGCTGATTCAGGTGCGTTCCCAACGTCAACACCACCTTCACATAAAAAGTCAGAGGTATGGAAGCAT
>NW_015659791.1:679-883 GCF_001515625.1 Sinocyclocheilus rhinocerous | reverse complement strand
TAAGACGGATTTCAGTAAGTTGGCTTTCTCAAGCCAACTTAATTATCATTTAAACCTGATTAATTTTCAAATTGTTTGTCATAAATCAACATCTCATGAAAATGTTAAGAGGTTTCAAATCAAAATATGAGCTTCTGTTATGAAACAGAACATCGATTTCATACATGTCCACTGTAGAGGACACCAGGACTTAAAGCATGTTTA
>NW_015659791.1:0-194 GCF_001515625.1 Sinocyclocheilus rhinocerous | reverse complement strand
GCTTTTTAGTTTTTCAGGTAGGTCTAACACACAGTAGGGCTATTAAGAGATTTTTTTTTTTTTTACCAATTATCTAAATAATGTTTAATCCTAGAAAGCTATTATTATCAGAGGACACCTTAATGGTTAGCAGATCAATGAATGAGAAAGCAGCGTTACCAGAGTTGCCCATTTACCACACCATGTTACAGCAC
>NW_015659790.1:0-514 GCF_001515625.1 Sinocyclocheilus rhinocerous | reverse complement strand
TATATATATATAGGTTTTATTACACACCCTTACACAATTTAAGGACTATTTAAGAGCAGAAAGTAGCATTTAATGTTGCATGTATTGCTAAAAAACAACAACAACAATATCATCCAGTATTTTTGTTTCACTTTCATTCCGTTTTTTTCCGTTTTAATTTTTCTGGACTCCTTTTTAATGGTTAAATTTAATTTTATTAATCAAAAAGCATGTCTAATGAATTAAAATCATGAAACGTAAACAGTTTAACATCAATTTATTAAAAGTTTAACAAAAATTGCATGTTTAGGGCCCAACAGTTTTTTTTATTTTTCCAACCTTATGTTTTATTGTTACCAAATTCTGTGTTTTAGCACGTCTAATTATTTGAAAGCATAAAAACAAGTTTCATTTATTCTTACAATAGCCTTATGATTTTTTCCCCTCAGAAATTCTGTGCTGTGTATTAAAATTTTTAAGGCATAAAGCTTTCATTTAATTTATCTTTTAATTAATGAAAATTAAACAAATTTTA
>NW_015659789.1:0-637 GCF_001515625.1 Sinocyclocheilus rhinocerous | reverse complement strand
ACCAAACACTATGACAGTGCGATCTCTGTGTGAGATATGTGATTGCTGTCATATTTCTAAAAAAATAAAAAAATCATCATCATCGTTTCCAGAGTAATGGGCACATTCTCCATCGACTATCCCTGTCCTTAGCATCCTTTGCATTACTACTAGGCTAGATTTAGTTTTAGTTTTCCTCAAATAAACAGAACTATTGGTATATGAACACAAAAACACAAGCTGACTTTATATATATAAAAAAAACACACAAAAAACATGAAAACTTACATGGAGAAAGTTGTTCATGAGTCTTTTTCATGCGTCAGCACTTCAAAATCACAAGTACACTCTTAAAAATAAAGGTGCTTCACGATGCCATAGAAGAACCTTTTTGTCTAAATGGTTCCATAAAGAACCTTCAACATCTGAAGAACCTTTCTGTTTCACAAAAGCTTCTTTGTGGCTTCAACATCTGAATAACCTTTCTGTTTCACAGAAGCTTCTTTGTGGCGAAAGAAGGTTCTTCAGATGGTAAAAAGGTAAGAAAGAGATGGTTCTTTAAAGAACCTTTGACTGAATGGTCAGATATGCATGTTTATATTATTGCTTTACTGTTTTTTTCCCCCATTTATAGAAACAGTAATTCCTAGTTGATGAA
>NW_015659788.1:0-570 GCF_001515625.1 Sinocyclocheilus rhinocerous | reverse complement strand
ATCAAAGAATCAAAAATCACCTTAAAAAGGGGCTGAAACTTAAAACACGCATCTAAATAATTGTAAACCGTTACTTGCATTGGCTTCGATTGCTGAACAAGAGTCCTGAGGTGGTAGACAACGGAGGTCTTTGATGAGTTCGTTAGGACTGAGCTGGAAGTTTACATCTGGTTCTTCTGTTAGGACTGAGCTGGAAGTTTACTTCTGGTTCTTCTGAAGAAGGAAAAGTCCACAGCGACTAAAGTTACTTGAAGATAAAAACTGCCGGAAAATAAAAACTCAAGAGGAAAGTCTTGAGAGTCTTGGAAAAGTGTTGTCTCAAACGAAGAGGGTTTCTGAGCAAAGATCATTTTGGCTAATGCCTTTTTATGGTACCTATCCATACCCACCTTTTGGGTGGAATGGCCAATCAGAGGCATGAATTTTACATTGCTTGTGCAATGAATATAAAAACAAAAACTCATACATGGGTATTTTTTCTTTCATTGCTTGAAATATAAGGGCATTCTAACTGCATTCGAATAGGCTTAATCACGCAGTGAATGCTTTTGGACTTTGAACAAGACATGT
>NW_015659787.1:0-581 GCF_001515625.1 Sinocyclocheilus rhinocerous | reverse complement strand
ACATCAATCTACACTCCATACACCATATTGACAAAGCAAAAACAGGATTGTCACAACTTCGTAAATGTATAAAAAAAATAAAAAAAAACGAAATAAGTACATTTAAGTGCATTTAAATATGTTGCTGAAGCACCATTACAGCCTCAAGTCTTTTTTTGTTTGATGCAACAAGCTTTGCTCATCAGCATTTGGCAATTATCTGCCATTCTTCTCCTCATCTCTTCACCTCTAAAACTCTGTCAGGTTGGATGGGGGCAGATACACATTTTCAGGTTTCTCCAGAAATATTGACTGGGTTCAAGCCCAGGTTCTGGCTGGGCCACTCAAGGACATTCACAGAGTTGTCTATAAGCCACTCTTGCTGTGTGCTTAGGGTCATTGTCCTGTTGGAAGGTGAACGCCACTCTTGCTGTCGGTCATTGTCCTGTTGGAAGGTGAAACTTCTGCCCAGTCTGAGGTTCTGAATGCTCTAGACTAGGTTTTCATTAAGGCTATCTCAATATTTTTGTGCATTGAGCGTTTCTTCTACTCTGGTGAGTCCCTGCCACTGAAAAACAGCCCCACAGCATGAGGCTGCTACC
>NW_015659786.1:0-2197 GCF_001515625.1 Sinocyclocheilus rhinocerous | reverse complement strand
CTTTGATAGATCCTCTTTTTCTGCTTGACTGGCCTCCCATCAACCAAAGGATGGGCCGAAAAACAAAGTCAAGAGACAAGGAAACAAAAAAAACAAAAAAAAAGAGAGAAGAGGAATGTGATTACAAAGCTTCTATCATTTCTCTGCCACTCGGCTCTCTGGGATTAGTTGAATAAGTCTGTTTATTTCATACTTTCTTTGTCTCCATGTCTATCTGCTTTTCATTTCTTTCTATTTCTCCCTGTCGGTTTGTAATGAGCTGGTCTGAGAGTGCAGACTTATCAGTAAAGGGGATTGTCAAAATCTACAGGACCTTTTTATTCAAAGGAGACAGATTAAAAAGGTACAAATATTTGTGTAAATAATTATAAAATATATACAATTTCCTTGCCATGAAGAAACATGGATTGAAAGAGACCTGAAAGTACATTATTGTGGTACTCACAGCTCTTCAATATTAATGAACAAGCCAGAAAACTATAAGAACTAAATCTATGTGGAGACATGCTTTAAAGTGAGTATGAGATATGAGCGGATATCATATCACAATGTTACTGATACACTAAACATGCGTAATCATGGGCCTTCAAGTCAAAAAAGGAAAGAAAAAAAAACTATGTTTTTGTACTTAAAAGATGACCCGAGCTCAAATAAATGAAGCAACTGAACTTGACAGCCAGTGATCACCAGGCACTTTCACGGTACACATTTCAAGGTATTCATGGTACACATTTTATCATTTCTTGCTTTCCCTGGAAATCGGCCTTGGCATTGCTACAGAATTTGAGCTTCTCTTTTCGATTACATACACTTAACTTTAGTACATTTTATAAAAAAAGATATCCCATCCTTCAAAACCCATTTACAAAAAGCACATAATTTTGAAATCTATAACTGCACATTCAAATTAGCAGTGGCTAGTAGCACTTGCTGAAGCCCATTGACAAAGTACTATGATGCATCATTAACAAAGGATAAAGCCTCTTTTAGTAAATTAGAAAGTAAGTCCACAAAGAGAGGGAGTCATATACACAAGAGTAGATAATGCAATAAGCATAATTAGCATTATTTATTAACTAAGGATGCGGTTCTGTCCTCCTTATGAACCAGACTAGAGGAAACTTTCCTCAAGGTCTTTAAGGTGTTTTGTAATTATAGAGCATTCTAAGTTTTACTAATTATTCTCAAAGTAAATAAGACAAAAATCACTGTACCATATGCATTTTTTTTTCATTATTGACTGAAACTTTGTCATATTTTGCTCCTGTTGTTCAGTATTTGAGATTGGACTGTTGTTCTGGCTGTGGGTGTGTAGAGACTGACCTCGGTACCTGTCGAAGTGTTTGCAGTCTAAGTATGCTCAACTAAACGCATGTAAATGACAACAACCAGCAGCAGATAGTGAATTTTAATTAGGATAATGATAATTAAATGTTACATAATAAAGTTGAATGCATTTCTTTCTTTCAAACATACCATGTCGGGAATCATTTCTGAGATAAAAGAAACAAACATACAAATAACACAAATTAGCGTTTAAAATCTTAGATGGTGCTTTCTCTCCTCTCACTCCACGCTGAAGGGTTTGATAGTGGGCTAGAATCGTGGTTGCTGGTGTTAACAATTTGTGTGTAAATTTGCAAGCATTATTTGGAGTGGTTACAGTTGCTATTCTTTATTTATTCTGCTATTCACTAATTTCTTCCTGGTATTTAAATGGGTCCTATTATGCTCTTTTACAAAGTCTTGATTTTGTTTTGGGGGTGTACTAGAACATGCTCTCATGCTTGGTGAGCATTATTTTTCACATAATTTACATTATTAAAATACCTTTCTCCCCAGCCTGGCACAAACGGCTCGATTAGTTCCGGCTTTGATGAAGGTCCGCCTTCCGAAAAACAAAATGTGTTGTGATTGGTTAGCTGTCCCAGTGCGTTGTGATTGGCGAACAGCTTAGACGGTGTTTCAGTACTGCCACGCCCCTTGCTCCGTCTTTCAACAAAAGCTTTTGGGCGAATCCGGCACTGTACTCCCTCGTGTTGTGGAAGCTGTCCTCAGTAAAATGCGCAGCACACAATAGCAAATTGGGGTAATAATGCTCAGGAACAGAGTTAAAAAATAATAATAATAAATAAATAATAAATAAATAAATAATAATAAATTGCAACCACTGTTTCCTGACATCATCCGCTTTCGG
>NW_015659785.1:6219-7573 GCF_001515625.1 Sinocyclocheilus rhinocerous | reverse complement strand
GACTAAATGGTCTTTGTTAATTTTGGGAAAGCAGTGTCCTTTGTCATCCTTTAAGTCAACAGATTTGCCCTCCACATTTATTATGGTGTATGGACCAATGTAGTCCGGGTCCAGTTTGCCTCCCTTTCTCTGCCTGCTCCGTACATTCTGCCGCAGTACCCTGTCTCCAACATGGATCTCAATAGATATTCCCTTTTCCAATTTTCTCTTTTTTTTGTTTTATGTTGGGCATTAGTTATATTGTCTTGTACTGTTTGGTAAATCCTGTCCTGCCTTTTAACGCATTCTGCAATAAACTCCTCTGCTATAGTGTCCTCGATTGTCTCATTGATCTACAGTACGCAAGAAAATGTTGTATTTTTATTTGCATTACAGAAGAAAATGTAACATTTAAAAATAATGTACAAACCTCATATTTCTCCGGTACTTCACAAGGATACCTTGCTTCGCGGCCAAACATTAGAAAGTATGGCGAATACTGAGTTGTGATTTGTTTTTTTGTACGGAGACCAAACATTATGGCCTCCAAATAATCTGCCCACTTGTGTGGCTCCTTTCCCACCAGCTTGCTTAATGACCTTTGAATAAGAGAGGAGTCATTAATAGCAAAACATACTCTATTTGCATGGCATTTCTGACAAACCCCCTGCAAACTGTGAATGTGGGAGACAAGACACGAGACATTCATCATTTACCATCTATGCAATAGCCAATATTTTTATTCTACTTTAATTAGAAATTGTCGGTTTCGTACCTCTGAATTGTACCATTGAGTCTTTCTACCAATCCATTGGTCTGCGGATGGTAGGGAGCACATAAACTCCTTTTGATACCAAGTATTTCACAGACACCCATACTGATCTGTTTACAGACAATGGGAATTATTATATTTTTCCAATTCCTAAAACTAATAAAAAAAGCAAATCAGGTTTAACCATTACCTTGTTCACAAATTCTGTGCCTTGTTCTGTTAATATCCTTTTTGGGGCACCAAATTTGTAAAACAGCTTAATAATACAGCCTGTGACCTCCTCAGCGTTTTTAGTGGGAAAGCCTCACACCACTTTGTAAAGTAATCAATAATTACGCAGATATACTGGTCAGGGCTGTACAGTGCGACATATATGTCGCACGTGCTACGAAAAAACTGGTCTGTGCGATGAATAAATTTACCACTGTAGCACGCATGCGATACAGTTTTGCATGTTCATAACACAGCCGCTTAATAGTGTGAAGTGATTTCGTTGTGCTTGTTTGTGTGTGTGAGATTGATTATACTTGGTAGTTAGAGGTGTGCGATATGACCATTTTTGAATGTCTCCACGATCTGCTTTTGAAGAAATATAATTGTATC
>NW_015659785.1:5018-5527 GCF_001515625.1 Sinocyclocheilus rhinocerous | reverse complement strand
ACCTCTGTAGCACCAGTGCTATGTGAAAAAAAAGTTAACGTACAGCCCTGCTGGTAACCATCCTTGGTTTGTGTGAGCTTTCCCACTAAATCCATACCAATAATGTCCCACGGCTCAACCACCTGAGAAAATTTTTTTTACATGTTCAATGTTGTTGCTATCATAAGTACAAAATTATTTAATCATCTCATTTACAGAAACTTACTTCAATCGGTGTATAATCAGCTTGGTTCTTAATTGGAGCTTGCTTTGACTGGCAGGCAGCACAGTGCGTGACCTAAAGTCAGAGTCATTTAGTAGTAGTAGAGTGTATGCTGTATGTACATGAAAAAGTTAATTTCTACTTACCCAATTTCTAATGTCCACAGACATGGAAGGCCAGTTAAACAGGATGGCCGCGGGCCCTTAAAAAGTCTTAAAATGTCTTAAATAAAGTTTTCCTAAAATAAGGCCTTAAAAAGTCTTAAAATGTCTTAAATTCAGATTCAGTAGGTCTTAAATATTTTTGG
>NW_015659785.1:0-3177 GCF_001515625.1 Sinocyclocheilus rhinocerous | reverse complement strand
CATGACCAGCATAAACCAGCAAAAGGACCAGCATAAACCAGCAAAGGACCAGCTTAAACCAGCAAAGGACCAGCTTAAACCAGCAAAGGACCAGCTTAAACCAGCATCAAAACATACCTAACCAGCATATGCTGGTTTTTTCAACAATCATGAATTTCTTTGCCTTTCTCAAAAGCACGTTTTTGGCTTTTTGTTAAATCATCAGGGATTGTCCCAGACTTTTTTAAAGCGCACAACAAGAGGAAAGTTTTCCTATCCATTTTTGAAATCCAGCAAACAAAATGTTTGGTTGATGGGCATGGCCTATTCATCAGAGGCTGTTACCAGAAAACACCCATAAACAACATGTCTCAGCTGCTAATTATTTATTTTTTGAATTGATACAAGGCTCTTGACAAAAACAAAACACGAAAAAAAGGCAACAAACCAACACCAGATAACATTAAAAAAATCTTTATTTGAACATGCATCTAACGACATTTGAGTTTAACTGCAGTCACTGAAAGTTATGAAAAGTTGTGAAAGTTATGATGCAGCAAAATACACAGCAACTAGGGACACAGTTTACAGCTTGAAAATAAACGACAAAAAACAACGAGGAACGACAGAAATGTGTTCGATTCGTGCTGTGTTTGGTGTTTAGTATCATCCACGTAAGCTACACAGCAAAACATTGTCATATGGCCATGATAAAGCGTTCTGATAAAAGCACATGCGAAACAATGAGCATTTTAGCCTATTATGTGAATAACATAAACAGCTGTACATCTAAACGGGGCGTATGAACATTCGGCTTTATTACCTTTTCAAAATAATTCATCACACAAGAGCTGAAGAACAGACAACACAATCCTTTCCATTCGCTTGTTTGTAGTTCAAAAGGCCACGCCCACCGCGGAACGAATCTATGAATATTCGTACTAACCCCGCCCATTGGAACAGTTTTTCACGGGAACCGAATATTACACAACACCAGCTTAGGTTGACATTGAGTCTGGGCCCAGTGCACATTGTTACTGAACGTTTGAACGGACAATACCCGGGAACGGTATTGAATTGTCAAATGAACACTCACTGAATGTTTATGGTTGAACTATGGGGTAAACTTTGTGCCAGTGAGCGTTTAAAATGGTGAACATTGAGTGAACACCACCGTTGAACTTTTGAGTGAATATTGTACACATTTAAGTGAACTTTTTCCATTTTTTAATGCTGTAGGAAAAAAGTTAATTAGAGTTGTGAGATTTTTCCCACTAAGCGGTCTTGTTTACATTCATAGAAAGCTTTGTTGGTTTACACATGTTGACATTTAAGAGCTAATCTATACCTCTATAGGGTTACATAGTGAGTTGAAATAAGACAAGTACAGTCACATTTTTGAAGAATGTAATTTTACTTTCATATTGACGTAAGAAAAATACATCAACAAAGTAACACAGTAACACAAAAAATTAGATTTTTCCCTTTTTGTTTGTTTCTTTTTCCATATTTAAACTTCACACATTTCATTAGGCTAAAAGAAAATTAAAGGATCCATTTTGTTCATTCTCAATCTTGTTGTTTGTATAATTCCAGATCAAAGAGACAGGTGAAGTAACCTCTCCATAGAGCTGGTTGAAACTAACTGAGTGTATAGAACTATTCTACGAACCCAGAGCCCTCTTCCTCCGTAAAGGGAAGAGAGTGCTACCTACAGTAATACTGTATTTATCTACTTGCTCTCCTTTGCATTATTAACGTGATGGCGTAAATGTACATTGTATAATGTGCCCTGGCAAACAAATATTAAACAAGAGATGACTTGGATTCATGGCGTTGTTCCTATTCTATTGGGATTACGTTGTTGTGTTGAGTTTAATATGCTTCAACTGAGAATTTGGAATCAGAGAATTAGTTTCATGTATTCTTGGAAAAATGTGCATTTGAATGTGATTCGAGTAAATTGAGAAAATACCCTGAAATGTACCGGAGATCAAAGACCATACAAAAAGGGAATTTGCCGGAGATGGAGAATAGAAACCATCTGGCGCTATGTTGAGCGAATTATCTCACGAGTCAGCGGTCTGAGATGGCCATATAAGTTACAAACAAGTAAAATATTATTTATTTATAGATTATATAACAACAACCTGGAAACAGACTAAACAGAAAAAGTAAGAAGCATTATTTGAGAAAAGAGCATACTAATATAATAGGCGCCGACCTGTAACGGAACTAACTTTACCCTGCACTGACGTAATTTCCGATTTTTGTGAAAAAGGCTAATTGCTTGATTTATACATTTTTCAGGGTATTATTTGATCTCCCAGTTTTTTTTTTACTTTAAGCGATTTATGTTTCAGGTGAGACCCCGGAATTTGAAGAAGGGGTCAGCTACTTGGTGAAAAACCATACCTTGTCAAACAAGTATGGAGAGCCGAGCATCTTTGTTAAATCAGCCCCATTGAGCCTGACTGAAGATCAGGAAAGAAGAGCCAAAGAGATCCTCGTTCCACATTCCACTCTGGTCTCAGTGGACAAAGTGAACCCTTCAGAAGAAGGGTACGTCAGTCTCCTGGGAGAGATAGAGGAAAGTAAGTACATTTAACAGAGGCATCTCATCTCATGCGTAATACAGTGCAGTGACTGGGTTAAAATAGTTAATTCTCATGAATAAATGCAGAGAAGCACTAAGAAACTGCTGATGCAGAATGCACGCTTCTACGTCAGATTCCGTGATATTGTTCGACTTTGCTTTTTAACCCAGAAGAACACAATATTGCACAGAGAAAAACACAAAAATAAAAGATAACCAATTTCCACTTGCTGATAAAATTTATGAGTGCTTTCAATGTTTTCAATGATGTGCAGCCTGTACATATCTGTTCACATCTGTGAAAAATTATGTGTGTTTTGGGGTTTTATGACTCTTTATGAATGTTGTCCAAAGTGTATAATGTCATGCTAAAAAGAAATTATATGAGACCAGAATTTAGGATTTTATTCACATACAACAAAGACAAGAAACTTCGGTCCTGGATTGCCACTAGCCGGGTTTCCATCCAGAGTTAAGAAATTAACTTGTGCGCAAAATTGGAATATCGCACAAAACGTTTGCGAACAAGCACCGTTTCCATCCAACAAGTCAAAGATAACAAAATCATCACTTCCTGATAAACTGGCACTATACATCACTAA
>NW_015659784.1:3652-4979 GCF_001515625.1 Sinocyclocheilus rhinocerous | reverse complement strand
ACTTAACCAGCCACCCTTCACACAAACCTTGTTACATTAGCTAAACATCCAAAGCCCATAAAGAGACGTAATGATTAGTAATCGTTTATAAACATTTACAAATGATGAATAGTTTTAACTAGGGATGCACCGATACCACTTTTTAGTACTCGCCCGATACCGATACTTTTATTTTTTTGTACTTGCCGATACAGAGTACCGATACCGATCGGGCACCCCTTAGCCTAAATGACAGCCTGTAGTCTCCTGGGCATGCTGTCACCCAGTTTCATGAAAACCTCAACTTCAGTTTTTTTCCCAGACTCGGTCTGAATAATTTTTGGACCCAAATTTGTATCCGTTTTACTGGTAGTCCACTGTGTGAAGAATTTTTGGGTTTAATTTGTCACAGTTTACTTTATTTTGCTATCCTCCCTTTACATAAATGAACTATAATGTCCTGCACCCACTAGTAAAAAAAATATCAAAAATTATATCTGGTCTCTGTATAATTTTTGGTTTGACTGTATATCCTTCGGTTATTTTCACACTTAATTATGCCCATTCACCATTTAGCAAACCAAAGGACCAAGCTTTTCATACATTCTCTGTTGTTCTTTTCCAAATAATCCTAACAAACTCAATGTGCTTTGCATTGTAAGCATATGCAATGTGTTGTATTAAGGTTCGATTGATTAGATTGCATTGCTCTGGAGTGAAAGACAAGGATAGAGCAGCAATAAAATGTGAGAATTTCACTCAGAATGAGCTTCAACACCAGGACAGGCCAGGAATAGAACAAACCCCTTAAACTTGCACAGCACGAGATGGAAACACACACCAGAATGGAGGGTTTGTAGGCTTGTGGATCACGTGTAGATTCACTTAACCCTCAATGTTGTACTGCTTTTACAGGATGGCCGTCCTTTTTTGATTTGATCAATAAGGACTCTATAACACTAACTGATGACTTTTCGTACGGAATGCACAGAGTGGAGACAACCTGCAGTCAGGTACAAAACCAGATTTACACCTTTTTATACCCTGCTATGTTTTTTTAATTTTTTTTTTTTATTTATTTATTTTTTTTCTATGGTACATCTTTCATTTAATAGAGCTGCTCCATTGCAGCGGCGTAGTACTGTAATCACGCATTTTGCTGTAATAATGCTGGGAACCACTCGTTATAAATCAATTTTTTTCATAAATGGAAGTCGCAGTTTTTTTTTTTTCATCTAAAACGTGCTGCGATTTATATTCCAAAGCCACTCATATAATGCAGAAACACTCAAGCAAGCAAAACACGCGCAACGCGTGCAGGTATTTGTACTGGTGCAGAATGAGAGGG
>NW_015659784.1:2875-3622 GCF_001515625.1 Sinocyclocheilus rhinocerous | reverse complement strand
TTTTAATCCAAATGATGTGTGTGCTAAGTGAGTGAACATCAAATATCACACAACAGAAGTGCTCTCTCTCTCACTCTCTCTACCGTTAAGTAACTTGTGCATTGTTTTACTTACTTGTATTTGACATATCCGACCGAACTACAAACTTTCCAGTGATGTCTGTGAGAAAGGGATATTAACTCGACAAGCTTGCGCATGTGCGCCGCCGCACGCTCAACCCACTCTGCGTGCTTTGCTTATCAGCTCGCACTTATCGCATGCTGTGTGGTATCGGCGTTTGGTATCGGGGCATTTTAACGAGTATGAGTACAGGAGCTCAGTATCGGGCCCGATACCAGTATCGGTATCGGTATCGGTGCATCCCTAGTTTTAACTTTAGATTGGCTACTGCAAAAACATGAACAAATGATTAAAGATGTGTGAATAGGGTAAATCCAGGTCTTTCTGGACACTTTCTGCCATTCAGATGACTGCTCATAAAGATACTAATGATTAGTAAACATTTATAAACATTTTCAAATGATGAATAGTTTCTACTTTAGATTGGGTACTGCAAAAACATGAACAAATAATTAATAGATTATTTAAGATGTGTAAATAGAGGTCTACACAACAAAGAAAGACCAACAAATGAAGATCATATTAACTAAAAGTTTACTGACATTTGTAAGCATTTCAATTTACATTAAATAATCATATGTTAATCATTAGGTAATGTTTAGTAAGTTCATTAGTAAACATTAACAA
>NW_015659784.1:0-2861 GCF_001515625.1 Sinocyclocheilus rhinocerous | reverse complement strand
TCTCTCTCTCCCTCTCTCTCTCTCTCTCTCTCTCTCTCTCTCTCTCTCTCTCCCTCCCTCCCTACCGTTAAGTAACTTGTGCATTGTTTTACTTACTTGTATTTGATGTATCCGACCGAACTACAAACTTTCCAGTGATGTCTGTGAGAAAGGGATATTAACTCGACAAGCTTGCGCATGTGCGCCGCCGCACGCTCAACCCACTCTGCGTGCTTTGCTTATCAGCTTGCACTTATCGCATGCTGTGTGGTATCGGCGTTTGGTATCGGGGCATTTTAACGAGTATGAGTACAGGAGCTCAGTATCGGGCCCGATACCAGTATCGGTATCGGTATCGGTGCATCCCTAGTTTTAACTTTAGATTGGCTACTGCAAAAACATGAACAAATGATTAAAGATGTGTGAATAGGGTAAATCCAGGTCTTTCTGGACACTTTCTGCCATTCAGATGACTGCTCATAAAGATACTAATGATTAGTAAACATTTATAAACATTTGCAAATGATGAATAGTTTCCACTTTAGATTGAGTGCTGCAAACACATGAACAAATAATTAATAGATTATTTAAGATGTGTAAATAGAGGTCTACACAACAAAGAAAGACCAACAAATGAAGATCATATTAACTAAAAGTTTACTGACATTTGTAAGCATTTCAATTTACATTAAATAATCATATGTTAATCATTAGGTAATGTTTAGTAAGTTCATTAGTAAACATTAACAAGAACATTATCTCATATTCTAGCTATGTGAATATTTATTAACTAATGATCTGTTAAGCATTATATAATGTATGTTAATGATTTATAAATGAAAGTTATTATAAAGTGTTACCCAAATGAAGATATTTTTAATGAAACCTGAGAGCTTTCTGTCCCTCCATTGAAAGTCCAGGTAACCAAAACTTGAAATGTCATAAAGGTGTTGTTAAATGGATCCATATGAATTGAGTGGTTTAATCCAGGTCTAGTGAAGAGATATGATTGCTTTGTGATGAACAGATTTAATTTACTTACAAATAAACACATATGGTAAACACAGAAACATATGTTTGAGCTTCCGTGTTCACAATATGTGATGTGTATGTGTCAATCATTGTTTAGATGTAAATAAAAGACTAAAATTAAATCTGTTCATGAAGCGTGCATAAAGTGATCATATCTCTTGACAAGACTTCTATTAAATCGCTCTATTCATATGGATTAGTTCTACGACACCTTTATGAAGTTTTGGTTACCTGGACTTTCCATGGAGGGACAGAACCCTCTCAGGTTTCAAAGATTAAACTAAGTCTCATGGGTTTGGAACGACATGAGGATGAGTAAATGATGACAGAATTTTCATTTTTGGGTGAACTATTGATGTTATGTAATTTCAGCCATATATTCATGTACATTGAAACAAAACATTCACATTGCATTTGGACAATGAAAACAACAGTGAACAACACTCTACAGCAATAAAAACTAAAGATAATCTTTAAAAAAAAATGAAACGGTAGGGATGATCAGAGGTCAAGGATAAATATAGTGTACATTGCAAATTGTACATGCTGTAGCTGATGCTTTGGAGTAAGATGACAAGTGATTGCTGTGTATAAGCAGTTCAGTACAAGCATTATAATCACAGAAGTTATAATTATATTTGTGTTCATATACTGTCATAGTAGCAGTAATTATTATTATAAAAAACATGATTATAGAGTAGTGCAGAGTGGCGCTCTCATTAACAGTGACCCTTTTTGGTTGCATTTTGTGTTGATGGAAATCTGTTTTTGGTTTTGATTGACAGGTGCAGCAAGGAAGCCCCTCCTCCATCGGCTCAGTAAACACAGACCACTCCCACTCCTCCTGTTCCCACAAGCCAGCTTCTACACACACTCAGCACCGAGCCACACAGGTAACACACTACCAAAAACACACTCGCCTTCGCAGACACTTTCAGATCCTCACTTTGACATCCACCTTTATTTGCTCTTTCTCAGTCTGAGTTGACAATGGAGAAGTTAGCAGCGCTGGAGAGCAGTAAGAGCTCGGATCTGGAGAAGAAAGAGGGACGTATTGACGACTTGCTTAGGGTACGACTTTGTTCACGCACAGAGCGGTGCTGTTCAGTTTACACTTCTGATCAAAAGTTCAAGTAAATGCCGTTCTTTTGAACTTTCTATTCAATTAAGCATTCTGAAAAAATGTATCATGGTTTCCATAAACATATATTAAGCAGTAGAACTGTTTTCAGTATTCATAATAATAAGAAATGTTTCTTGAGTGGCAAATCAACATATTAGAATGATTTCTGAAGGCTCGTGTGACACTAAAGACTGCAGACATGCTGATCATAAGAAACCTCGTTCATGGACATAAAAAATAAAATAAAAATTACCTACTTCTAACCTTTGATGCCCAAAGCTGTGACTGTAATATGAATCTTTTCACTTGGAGTCAATCAAATGTTTTACATGAATGAGATATGGTTTATAAGACCTATCAGGTTTTACACTGCTGAGAATACACAATACTTATGTTGGGGCTTTTGTGTGCTGCAGGTAAACTGTGACCTGCGCAGACAGATCGATGAACAGCAGAAGATGTTGGAACGATGTAAAGAACGACTCAATAAATGTGTTACCATGAGTAAGAAACTTCTTATTGAAAAGGTAAACGTATGTTCAGAGTATATGCAATGGTTAATGTGTGGTGGTGTTGTGTATGTATGTTTTTCGTTTTTATGATGGATGTGTAGTTTTTATCCAGTTTAAACAGTGCATTGCATGTCCATGGTAGTGTTCTCTGTAATTGCTGAATTGTGGGAATGTTTTCAGTCCAAGCAGGAGAAGATTGCATGCAGAGAAAAGAG
>NW_015659783.1:0-1024 GCF_001515625.1 Sinocyclocheilus rhinocerous | reverse complement strand
CTGGAACGAGTCGCAGGCCTCATCCTCCATGCACCACGGAGGAAATGCACGACCAGCTGGTGCCTCCCCAGAGGCCCAGCACCTAAATGAGCTTGGAAAGCCGCAATGGCAGCCACGTACACCTTTAGTGTGGACGGAATAAGACCAGCAGAGAAGCGATCTTGGAGGAACTCCAGCACTGAAGCCACCGGGCAGTTAACTGGGTCCAACCCACGCTCTCTACACCACGTGGAAAACACATTCCACTTTAGGCCGTACAATCTCCTCGTTGAGGGAGCCCTGGAACTGAGTATGGTCTCGATCAGTCCAGCCGACAAGCCAGCCTCTAGGTACTGAGCCCCCTCAGGGGCCAGACCCACAGTTTCCACAGCTCTGGCCGAGGGTGAAATATCTCGCCCCCTGCCTGAGACAGCAGGTCCCTCCTCAGAGGGATCTGCCACGGCTGGCCTGCCAGGAGTGACATGATATCTGAGAACCACACCCGGGCCGGCCAGAACGGGCCTACCAGCAATAGACTGACCCCTTCTTTCCGGACCCTCTCCAGAATTCCCGTGAGCAGAGCGATCGGGGGAAAAGCATACAGGCATAGTCTCGCGGGGGAAAAGCATACAGGCGTAGTCTCGGCCACGTCTGTACCATGGCGTCCAACCCCAGCGGGGCTGGATGCGTGAGAGAAAACCACAGTGGACAGTGGGTCGTCTCTCGAGACGCGAACAAATCCACTTCCACTGGGCCGAACCTCTCGCATATCGACTTCACCACCTCTGGGTGAAGTCTCCATTCCCCGGGCCTCAACCCCTGCCTCGACAGGACGTCTGCTCCCTGATTCTGGTCCCCAGGGATATACATCGCTCTGAGAGACGACAGTTTCCCCTTGGACCACAGGAGGATCTGATGCGCCAGTCTGCACAGAGGGCGCGACCTCAGACCCCCCTGATGATTCAAATACAAGACTACCGACATGTTGTCTGCCCGTATCAGGACATGGTGACCGCTGAGATCTGGGAGAAAGCTCCTCAGAGCC
>NW_015659782.1:0-460 GCF_001515625.1 Sinocyclocheilus rhinocerous | reverse complement strand
GTGTGCTGGATGTGAGGGGTCCAAAGTGATTTTGCCAGCCCTTTTATTCACTCTGGATGAGTACGTACAGTTCTTGAAGAGTTGGTCCGGACTATCCGCTGCAATCTTCTAAGGTCTGATTTGGTAGCTGAGCTGAACCAGACAGTTATAGAAGTGCAGAGGACGGATTCAATGATGGCGGAGTAGAACTGTTTCAGCAGCTCCTGTGACAGGTTGAACTTCCTCAGCTGGCGAAGGAAGTACAACCTCTGCTGGGCCTTTTTCACAATGGAATCTATGTGAGTGTCCCACTTCAGGTCCTGAGAGATAGTGGTGCCCAGGAACCTGAATGACTCCACTGCAGTCACAGTGCTGTCCATAATGGTGAGTGGGGGAAGAGCAGGGGTTTTCTCCTGAAGTCCACGATCATCTCCACTGTGTTGAGCTCCAGGTTGTTGAGACTGCACCAGACAGCCAGCTC
>NW_015659781.1:0-502 GCF_001515625.1 Sinocyclocheilus rhinocerous | reverse complement strand
GCGCTGAAACACTGCTTTAATGTGAATTATATGAGATGAAAAGAACATACCATCTAAACGTTTCTGAAGACAGTCAGAAACACATTCATATAAACCTCCAAATCAATATTTAGGATTTTCTTCCAATAGTTCGTGCATCATGAACAGTGAGTGATCTGCCTGCTAGGCTGCTACAGTATTTTTCTCTGTGCGTCCGTCTTCAGCGTCTCTGGCCTCTGTTAACGGGCGTTTACAGACTTCATATTTTCACATAAATGACATTTGAAAATATGTATGCATTGCAACGCAGTTTGTGCAAGTCCAGAACAGAGATCGGCTGCAATAAAACAATAAACAGCCGGTTGCCGATCGCGTAAGTTCCAGAGGAAGCTCCTTCGGCCGTCATACACACACGTGACTGACCGCTCGCTCGCACCAACAGGAGGGGAAGGGGCGTGTTACTCACTACACTGCACTTAACCTGAAGGGATTCCTACACTTTCAGTCTTTGAGGAGACATGAA
>NW_015659780.1:0-901 GCF_001515625.1 Sinocyclocheilus rhinocerous | reverse complement strand
CTTCACAACATCAACAACAGTCTTTCAGAGTTTTTGTTGAATGTATTCAGATTTGGTTGGGTCATGTCCATGTTTGTTAAAGACAGATTGTGCAAGCTGAAGAAGACTCAGGTGATTTTTGACAACAGCAGAAATGTCCTCCTTCTTCATAACACTGAAGAGTTTCCTGACTCCTTGAGAAATCTGCTGACTGAATGAAGACTCTCGTCCTCCCTTGTTCTTCAGAGTCAGCCGCTGGTTTTGAGGGAAATCTTCTCAAATGACTCCACAGATCTCTCTGTACAAACACCACTTACATGCAATGCACAAACTGCTCTGAATCTCATTCTCTTCTTGTTGCTGTTTTATTTTCAGAGCCTTGTCTCCACACTGTCAAACGTCTGTGTTGTGCTGATAGATGCTCTTGTTCCTGAGTTTCTGCAGCATTGATTTACATTCTTTCAAGTCAAAGCCTATCCAGCTTCAGCCGTGAGAGTTTTGCAATGTGGACTGAGGTTTCCTGCAGATGTAATGATAGTTCTTACTGTTTGTGTTACGGGGCTGACGAGACATGAGACATGCGGATCCAAGTGCGAAGCTTTATTAACAGACATGGTTAGAGACAGGCAAGGGTCAGACAGTGGCAACAGGTATATAAGGGCAAGACACAAGAATATTCCTAGGGCTAGCGTGGGTCTACGATCGGCGAACAGAATCAACAGGGCGAGACTAGAGGGATAAATCCAGGTACAAGGCAAAGGTCCAGGCAGGGGCAAACAGTATCCGAATACGGCAAGACGAGAGGGGGAATCCGAGAAACACAGGCAAAGATCAGGACACGAGAAAATAGACAAGGCAAGACTAAGATAAGGCTATAAAAAACTAGACAGGCTCTGTAGAGTAGCTATCGCTATGAGAGTGA
>NW_015659779.1:356-551 GCF_001515625.1 Sinocyclocheilus rhinocerous | reverse complement strand
CAGGACAAAAAAAATAAATGTATAGAATAATGTTTTGTGAAAAAACTATAAACTGCATTAAAAAAATTAACAATGTACATAATTACATCTCTTTTATTTACACGTGAATATGCAAAACAAAAATACAAAATGTACGGAAAGTACTCTTTGTAGGAAGGGCTCATTTACAAATAAATTACACTACAAAAATGAATA
>NW_015659779.1:0-294 GCF_001515625.1 Sinocyclocheilus rhinocerous | reverse complement strand
TACATCACAAAAATAAACTACAGAAATTAGGTTGTTTCATTGACAATGTGACATTAAAAAAAAAAAAAGATATTGAAAAAATGTAATGTACCCATTTTTTCCCACTGTTTTCTCTTGACTAATAAATAATGTATTTGTTAAGCATTCTCTCAAGAACAGAAAACAGTCCCTCCATTCTCTCCTTGCTCTCCTGTGCTCTTCTCTCCTCTGTCTCTCTCTTGATGTAAGAGATAATTTGATGCACAATGAAGCACAATGAATTTCAGCAAAAATCTCTCTATTAACTTGCTTACT
>NW_015659778.1:0-1351 GCF_001515625.1 Sinocyclocheilus rhinocerous | reverse complement strand
AAGGAAAAATTGAAATCGCATCATATGACCCCTTTAACAAAATTTTGTTTAACAAAAAGTAATGAAGCACTGACTAAGAAAAAACAGTTATCAAACACGGAACAATTTGTAATATCTTAAGCCATTTTGTTCCTCTAGTAATAGTAAGTTTTTAGGATGTAACGGTACACGTATTCATACTGAAAATTTTCGGTACGGGTCTTTCGGTTCGGTACCGAACAAATCAATACATTTTTTCAGGAAATTCAGACAATAAATGCTGTTTTGGCACTCTTTGATGTGGCGAGACAGATCGCTGTTTAAACGAATCAGTTCTAACGGCAGCGCAGAGCGTGAGTGAGCGCGATCATCCCTTAATCTTTACTAGTGAAGTGACGTGTGACCAAGTATGGTGACCCATACTCAGAATTTGTGCTCTGCATTTAACCCATCCAAGTATATTTTACTTTACCTGTTACTGATGTCTTAATTTATTTAATTTATTTAAATGATGTTAACAATATTGTCTATACAGCTGACAGCTTTACCTGTTGTAGTTTGTTCAAGTTGTGCACAAAATAGACACTGCTTTTCTGCATTTTTCTGCACTTTCACTTCACACGTCTCCATTATTTTTGATCTCTTACATTGCACAACTGGAGCTGCTTTTAGCAGGTGTGCCGTCAGCGTTGTCGTTCAGCAGAGATGAGGACTGTTTCAAAATCTTTTTTCCACTAAAACTTTGATGCGCATCGTCTCAGTTTATTATCAACATAACATAAGATGTGATCGCAAAACAGTCAGGAAAAAAGGCAAATTTTTAAGTCATAACGTACATTTTTATAGTCGCCAGTGGTGACAGCAAAAGCTTGCAAATTAATATTTTGGTCGCTGTCTGGAGCCCTGCACTGTGTAAATACAAATTGAAATTTTATAATTTAGAAGTTAATTTAAAAACTGCATTATGTGAAATTTACATGTTTGCAAATAAATTTTTTATTTGAGTGTTGATTATTATAGTTAAAAATAAATAGTAATTGAATTTAAGTTTCGGCTCTGTTGTAATTGTAACCGTATAGTTATGTAAAAGTGCTCCCTATAGTTTAGAGCAGAAGCTGAGGTAGATTTTTATCCTTAAGAAAATGTTAATAGTACTTGAATTTATTTAAAGAAAAAGTAATTTGTGCAGTAAAGCATTGTTTAATTAAAAAAATATATATTATCTTTTTCCTCCTGCTGTACCGAAACCATACCGAACCGTGACATCAAAACCGATGTACGTACCGACCCGTCATGTTTGTGTACAGTTCAAAAATAAAAATACTATTTATAGTTATTTATAGTGTGTGTGTGTATATATATATATATATAT
>NW_015659777.1:364-520 GCF_001515625.1 Sinocyclocheilus rhinocerous | reverse complement strand
GTGACGTTTAAAGCATGCGTGCAGCGCGTGCATAACAGTCCTGAATGCAAGCTGTAAGAATGGTAATTCCAAGCTGTAAACTGGTCAATAAGAATAAAGCACAGATATGCTGTTCTAAATGGACGTCGGGAACGGGATATTGTTAGACCGCCCGCT
>NW_015659777.1:0-216 GCF_001515625.1 Sinocyclocheilus rhinocerous | reverse complement strand
GGAGTACTGCAGCTATTTGAACATCTAAGCTGCAATAATAATAAAAGCGGTGTACGTTCAAGCACCAAATTCATCATAAACAACAAAGATGCAGTGTAAGAGATTAATTGTGCAGTGTAGTCAGATTTTTTATTAAAGGGAGTTTTTGCGAGATTAAACTGACCTTTTTAGTAGTTGAGAGTTCTTTACTCGCTTTCTGTACACAGTTTATTCCAT
>NW_015659776.1:0-1118 GCF_001515625.1 Sinocyclocheilus rhinocerous | reverse complement strand
CTCCTTTTAGTTCCTCAGTCCAGACTTAAATGTAGAGAGGATCGAGCGTTTTCTGTGGTTGGGTCTCGGTTATGGAACAATCTGCCGCTTGAGATTAGAGTGGCACCTACCCTATCTATTTTTAAGGCACTTTTAAAAATACACTTGTTTGATCTGGCCTACTAATATCCCATTCTTATTACATTGTATTATGGTCTTGATTTTTACTATGTCTTCAGAATGTTTATCTGTCATTCCTTTTGGTTTTAAATTCATATGTTTTATTATTTCTGTTTTGTGTGTTTATGGTTTGATTTTAATGTACAGCACTTTGGTCAGTCTTGTGGCTGTTTTTAAATGTGCTTTATAAATAAATGAACTTGAACTTGAACTTGAAGGCTCAATAACTTACACGATCATACAGTTGAGGACAAAATTTTACATACCCTTTGCAGTATCTGCAAAATGTTGACTGTTTTACCAAAACAAGAGGGGTCATACAAAATGTATGTCATTTTTTTATTTAGTACATATAGTCCACAAGAGAAAATAATAGTTTAATTTATAAAAATGACCTATTACAACCAAACAAAAGTTTACATACACTTGATTCTTTAATACTGTGTTGATACCTGGATTATCCACAGGTTTTTTTTTTTAGTCACAAGTCCCTTGTTTATCCTGAATAGTTAAACTGCCTGCTGTTCTTCAGAAAACTCCTTCAGGTGCCACAAATTATTATTATTTTTATTTTTATTTTTTTTTAGCATGATTTGCATATTTGAATCCCTTCCAACAATGACTATATGATTTTGAGAGCTGTCTTTTCACACTGAGGACAACTGAGGGACTCATATGCAACTATTACAGAAGGTTCAAACAGTCACTGATGCTCCAGAAGGAAACACAATGCATTTACATTTACATTACATTTAGTCATTTTGCAGACGCTTTTATCCAAAGCGACTTACAATTGGGGGATACATAAAGCGACATAAAGCAAACAGATACAGGAAGTGCCTGTAATACCAAGTTTCTAGACATTGTTCAAATAAGTACAAGCTAGAAAGAGAAGGAATAAATAAAGTGAATTTTGGTCAGGGATTCAGCATTCCGGATAGGGGTGGGAAGATCGTTCC
>NW_015659775.1:0-972 GCF_001515625.1 Sinocyclocheilus rhinocerous | reverse complement strand
GCTCAGTCTGTGAGGGTTGATCATGATCCACAGATGGAACCTGAATGGCCTCTTCTGCCCGGTGGCCTAACAATATCGCCTAGTGAGGGTATTCAAACAGATTCGTGTACATTTCCTGTAAACACAAGCCCTCGACCACCTAAGTCAGTTGTGAATCCGGATAATGTCCTGGGACCCAGTACTCCCATAATGCTTTCACCCAGTCAACTTACCAATTCAGAAGTTCAGTGCGTGGTCGTAGAACATGTCGTCAGGAGCAACGAATTGGCCACCCAGTCTTATGCCCCATTAAAGCTTAAGACCTTTTCTGGCAAAACACATATTCCAAACTTTGAGGTAGACTTTGATACATGGCGTGCTAATGTGGATCTTTACAGGAATGACCCCACGATTTCCGATGCATTGGTGGTGAGGAGAATTCTTGGAAGCCTTGCATCTCCAGCTTCCAACATAGTCAAACCGTTAGGACCCTTGGCATCATCCAAAGCCTACCTTGACTTACTCGATTCTGCTTTTGCTGTTGTTGCGGATGGGGATGAGCTCTTTGCTGCATTCTTAAACCTCAACCAAAATGCAGGGGAAAAGCCATCTGATTTCCTTCATCGACTTCATACAGCGCTGAGCTCTGTGGTGAGAAGGAATGGCCTTGTGGGAGGCAACTTGGTGAGAAGGAATGGCCTTGTGACAGGCAAATTCTGAGACAGTTTTGTCGGGGGTGTTGGAATAATGCTCTTATTGCGAACCTCCAGCTTGAACAACGTAAGAGCACCCCCCCAACGTTTCCAGAATTCCTGCTTGTGTTGCGCACTGAAGAAGAACGACAAGCCACTAAAAGTAAGAGAATGAGACAGCACCTTGGGATTAAGGCAAAGGTTGCATCCAGTGTGCAGGCTACATGTAATCCTTGTTTGACCCAGTTTGACTTCTCTGTAGAAGACAATTACAGCTCTTCCGCAGTCGTACAACCTCTGC
>NW_015659774.1:0-520 GCF_001515625.1 Sinocyclocheilus rhinocerous | reverse complement strand
TTTTTGAAGTAAACTGACTCTAAAAAGAGAAACGCACAGACGCGCGCATACGCAACTTTCATCTCTCTTTCTGTCTCTCTCTCTCGCTCTCGAATTGGAAATATTTGAGAAAAGTAGCGATTTATTTATAATTATTGAGTGTACTAGCCCTCCTCAATGTAAGGGTTTAGCGATTTCTAATTATTGGGGGGACTAGCCCCCCTCAATGTCTACGTTGGTTATCGCCCTGATCAGACATGAAAATATGTTGTGGCACTATCGTGCAGTCTGTAATGATATGACGTTTGCAAACTTTAGCGATTTTTTTGCAAACATTTCTTTGAGTAACATGACCGTAAATATGAACTCACGATTGAAAGTAACATAAAACAAATGATTACTTTTCGTTAAAATCTTTATTAATGCCCAAAAATGCTTACATTTATGTGTCTTTTTGTTCGCTCGGACAGACATGTTGCCCCTGAAGCCGGTTTATGTTGAAATAATTCATACCCCTTCGTTTGAAGTGTGGTCCCGAAAA
>NW_015659773.1:0-506 GCF_001515625.1 Sinocyclocheilus rhinocerous | reverse complement strand
GGCACCGTGCCGGATCTCCGGCGTGCAGCGTTTGGCTGCGAAAAACAATAGTCCTACATGAAAAAAAATCTTGTTGATTGATTTCGAGTCCATGAGTTCGCCTACCAATGGTATGAGAGGAGCACAGCTTTCACTCTCAACCAAACTAACATTACTAGCCAATCAGAATGTTTTGCTCTTATAAACACGAGACACGCATAATAGTATCCAATTGCGGAGTCGCAGCCCTGATGAATGGAGAAGCACGACAAAAAGCTGCGAGGCGCAATGGTCAAAGATGTCCCTCTAGCGCATATTTACATAGAATAACTAATTAAAACGCAGCGGAGCTTTGTAAACAGCTCAGAGTAATCATGTCATCTCCATAAAACGATATGATCGCCAGAACAAATTTACCGGGATTTTTGAAAAGGTCCTGTTCTCATGATCTAATAATGGTAACTTACCGGTAATTTACCAGAACTGTATGTGTGAAAGGGGCTAAACTCTTCCTCTGCATATGCTGT
>NW_015659772.1:9835-11577 GCF_001515625.1 Sinocyclocheilus rhinocerous | reverse complement strand
CTGTAATACTGCATCCACGCAGACTGAAGACAGAAAGAGAAAAGACAATGAATCAGATCTATGAAGATCATCTAAGGTTTTGGAGGATTTTGATTTTTTGCCTGACTGTAATTTGTAATCTTAAAGTCACACGTGAAATTCTCCCGAACAGCATTTATGTTATAAAGCATTACTTCTGTTGCATTTGCTTCACGTCAATTTTAAGACTGGTTCTTCTGTCAATGTCTCCTTTTGCTCAACTGGGTAAATGTGTTTAGGTCTGCTGTTCCCAGCTACATACAGTAAGGTTTCCTTAGTTAACTACATTAGTTAACAAGAACTAATGATGAACAATACTTTTACAGCATTTTTTAAATAAAAAGTTGTATCTCTTAACATTACGCACTGTGAACTAACATGAACAACAAACATTAAAGATTAATCTGATCCAGAGTTCATTCATTAAAGTAGTGCTGTATGTGTGCTTGCTGCAATTAAAAAATATATACAAAATAAAAACTGTCACTGAATTTAAGCAGGACTGAAGGATTAGGTTGAACGTCAGCCGATAAAGATTGGTGGCCGATCTGTTGGTACATTATTAATTTGCTGTGTTCTGAAACGTGCAGTAACATTTAGCATTTTTGTTTTGAGGAGTTTGTAAGTTCTGTAAGAAAACCATTGCTCTCTCTCTACAGTATCTGAAATAATTAATAATGACCCATGATCAAAGTGACTTGGCCTACTGTTTAAAGATAATTGTCATTTTTTGAAAATTATTTGTTTTTAATGGCCTGTTTAATTTTAATACTTCACACTGTGACACCTCTGGCTCAAACAAATGAGAAAATGGTATTATCAAATACATATTCAATTATGTAAGATACTCACATCAGTGTGTTGAGTTTACAGTGTTTATCCTGCAGTAGAGCAGAGATCTGATTCACTCATGTGTCTCCTAGTTCACGTTCACTCAGATTCAGCTCTATCAGGAGTAACGGGTTTTTACCCACAATTCCAGTCACATACTGACAGGCTTCTTCTGCAGCAGGACTTCTCAAAAACCTGCAAAAGGTAAAGCCGGATTCATTTGAATTTTTAAATAAATGCACATTGCCTTACAAAACATGTTGATAAAACAGAATTCATTATTTTTCCTAATGACAAGCTCTAGTTACTGTTTTACTTTGAACATAAAATAGTATTATTATTTGACATCCAAATGTAAAAAAACAGTGATGTCTAAAAACAGAAACAGTGCTAATGTCATGAGGAGCAGAAGAGCAAAAGATCTTTCAAGACACCACATGTTTGTGAAGAACTGGAGACTCATAGATCTGCTGCAGAGTGATACAGTGTTGAGAATCTGGGCTTGATGGAAATTAAACTACAGTGCATTCAGAAAAAGTTAATAAACTACTGAGTATCAGCACATCTAGTGGCTCATAATGTCTATTTAAACAGTACTGCAGCTTATACCACAACAATTTGGCACCAACAACACAGTACCTCAGATGCACCAAATCAAGCTTATTGTATTACTGAAATAATATTATGTATGAATATTTAGCCTGCATGTCATTTATTTTGTATTATCTCATCACATTTCACCTCAGTTTTAGATTATAGCTTGGATCCTGTAGTAAATCACTGAGCTGCTTCACTCCTGATTGTCCAGGATCATTTCCTGTGAGATCCAGCTCTATCAGGTGTGAAGGGTTTGATCTCAGAGCTGAAGCCAGAGCTTTATAACCTTCTTCAGT
>NW_015659772.1:2241-2680 GCF_001515625.1 Sinocyclocheilus rhinocerous | reverse complement strand
ATAATAACTGAATTTTCCCAGTGATCAGCCAATAATATCTCAGCCACCTAAATATTGTGCACCTCCACTCCAGTGTAGTATTAATGTAAAATGTGTGTAGTATGTGGTTGACGTTACAGTTATGATAATTGTCTCCAATTTCATTGAGAACATTTGCATTATTCAAATAAAAGAAATAAGCACAATCAGTTATTTTTTACATTGTATTACAAAACTCTGAGAAAAACTGTTACAAAAATAAAAAAAACATCAATGTTTATTTTTAAATATCTGAAAGCTTTTATTACCTGATGGTCTTTAATGAACAGTGTTTATCCTGTAGTAAATCACTGAGCTGCTTCACTCCTGATTGTCCAGGATCATTTCCTGTGAGATCCAGCTCTATCAGGTGTGAAGGGTTTGATCTCAGAGCTGAAGCCAGAGCTTTATAACCTTCTTC
>NW_015659772.1:0-2168 GCF_001515625.1 Sinocyclocheilus rhinocerous | reverse complement strand
TTAAGTACTTCATGATCTACACTAATTAAGCAAATTGCATATAAAGTGACATCATTTAAATCATAAGAAAAATGAAACTAATAATTATATTTTTAAAAGTAATTATAAAAAGCATTGCCATGGAAAGTGTGAAAATGTGTTAATAATTGCATTTTAATTTTTTAAAATCTCACCCCACAGATAAGCAACAAATGCCTTAACGATAGCATCTGCTTAATTCGATTTTCTAATATTTCATAGAATAAAGATAGCAATGTACAAAAACAATTACAGCCTCCATAGCCTTAATCATTTGTCATGACAAATGGACATTTATAAATGCATGTTATCATATAGAAATATAAATAAATGAAGATACACACTTCAGTTTCTCTAATCTGCATTGTTTGTTTTCCAGCAGACGACAGATCTTCTCAATTCCTGAGTTTCCGAGTTTATTTCCACTCAGATCCAGCTCTATCAGGTTTGAAGGATTTGAATTAAATGCTGAAGTCAGAGCAGCACAACCTTCTGCTGTAATACTGTTATTATTCAACCTGCAGAGAAAGAAAAAGAGATGAAATATTCTTATATTAAAATATACTTTTTCTTATTTGTAAGTCGCTTTGGATAAAAGCGTCTGCTAAATGACTAAAAGTAAAGTAAAGTAAATATTCTTCAGTTCATCTCAAAACCTTCTTTAATGAACAGCAATGACATTCTTCAATGCTTTTGCTTGTATTGTTGTTATTTGAAAGCTGCTCTTGTATCTGCTAAGTTAATAAATGCAAAATGTTCACCTTATCCAGTTATTGAATGTAAAACATAAAAGAAAATGTTATATATTAAAGATACTTCGGCTTCACTTTATATTAGGTGTCTTTGACTACTATGTACATACAGTACAAATAATAAAAATATTAATTGTTAGGTACAATGTACTTATTGTGCTCAAGGTAATATAAATGACATCTGTTCATCATATGAAGCAATCAAGTCTCTTCAGAAAATTTGGACTAAACCAATCAATTCATATGGATTAGTTTTATGATCTTTTCATGAACTTTTTGAAGCATCAAAATGGTAGTCGTCCAGACTGTCAATGGAGGGACAGAAATTGCTCAGATTTCATTAATCAACACAAACTCAGCACACCTGAAAAAACGATAGGTGCATAGGAAAAATAGTCTATAATAGACAACACTGTCAAATCAAAAATATAAAAAGATGCAATCTTGCATCTTTTTATAATTCAGATTTCATTTAAAAAATATCTTAATTTGTGTTCCGAAGAAGAACGAAAGTCTTACGAGTTTGGAATGACACGAGGGTGAGTAAATGATGACAGAATTTTAATTTTTGTGTGAACTATCCCTTTAAATGTGACGCATATATAAAAAATACATTCATGCATTTGCAAAATTTTGATGCTGCTTAAATTGTCTCCATTTTTAATCATGCTGTATTATCTGCTCCACAATCTCGTATATATACTGTTCTTTTACTGAAGCTCTCTCTGCACCTATACCTTTCTGGCAGTCATTTGACTTGTGCTTGGCGCTGAGGCAAAGTTCAGTGCACGCCTAAAACATCTGTAATGTGGCTGTAAAGAGACAGTTCTATGTCTAAATAAGTCAGAAACAGCAGTTGTGAGCAGGTGGTCAAAGAGGTGGCCAAGAGAACTTTATCAATTTAAATGTTAGTACATAGTGGCTGATAACGCTTAATATAAAGAGGGCCCAATACTTCCAAAACAAAGTATACATTTGAAACTTATGTGAAATACTCACTGAAGTTTGTTGAATTGACAGTGTTTGTCCTCCAGTAGAGCAGCGAGATAATTCACTAATTTTATGTCAAGTTTATGTCCACTCAGATTCAGCTCTCTCATAAATAAGGGTTTTCTACCCATAATTCCAGTCACATACTGACAGGCTTTCTCTGCAGCAGGACTCAAAAACCTGGAGAAGAGAAGATGAAGCAGGATTCAATTCAACAGAACTTGATGTAATCATCAATAGTCAGTTTTTAAAACAGCACAATTAGTTGTTGGAACAAAGTTAGTGAAATAAAATTTATATGAATAATTAACCTCCATATCAGGTGAATTTTGTATCATTTGTATCATTATTTTGTATAATTTGATCACGTCTCACCTCAGTGTCTTCAGCTGACAGTTTGGATCCTGT
>NW_015659771.1:43595-46014 GCF_001515625.1 Sinocyclocheilus rhinocerous | reverse complement strand
ATGCAAGTAAAGAAAATAATTATATAAACAAAATATACTATAATTCATTGAACAATTACCAAAGAGTATAATTGTGTCTTGTCCTTTTTTTTTACAAATAGAATAGAATAGAATGGAATGGAATGGAAGAAAAAAATAAGTGAAAGAAAGTAAGCATAAAATTACTTGCAAATTTTAAAAGGAATGTCTTAGGTTCATTAATGAACCTTTATCAACATCATTCATGGCATAATGTTGATATAATTTTGTCTAATCCCTTTTTCAAACAAACAAACAAAAAAAAAAACTGTGGTGTTCTAGAGCAGAAATTAAATAAGCTTGATTTTTTTTTTATTAAAGCATTTACTGCAGATTGAGATAAAAATATGAATCAATATAATGCCACAAACGCTGATAAAGTTTAACTCATATCGAAGCCTAGATATAGTGTAATGCATGCTTACAACGCTGATGAGATCCAGATATGAGATCAGCTTCGTGGGTCTACTTTTCTTCATGGCACGCATATTTTTGGGGGCTACTTAGTTTTCTCTCCGGCTGCTGTCCCATGCCATTAGCTTCTTTTGGGGAGTTCTCTGGGTTCGGGCTTTAACCCGAGCTCAGAGCCCTCCCTCTGGACAGCACGCCAAATATGCTACTAATTGCTTAATCACATGATATGTTAGTGTGAACTGGTGAACTCACCATTATAGTGATTAGCATTCCCTTTGGTTGTGCACTTGGAACTTTATGCATTTTAGTGTAATTTTCTTTCTGTTAGTGCAGCAATGCACTATGAAGTGAGAATTATATCATTTCAAAAGAAAAAAAATTAATACATTTATTATAGAAAATGACTTATCTTCTAAATTAAATCAATAGCGTATTTTTTGTGATTAGTATTGAACTTTTTCATTGTTCGTAAGTATTTTGAGATGCTTTTAATCGGGTTTAAATAAACCTTAAATAGTGTGTAGTAATATGCTGAAGTCACACACAGACTTAAACATTCAGTACGTGAATCACAACAATGGTAACAATTCAATTTCATTTATTTTCATTACTTGTAACAATAACCATTTTATTTGCTCTTTTTGTTGTGCTAATGCTGACACAAGACAGCAAATAAAATTGGCAAATAAAAACAACAACTGTAAAACAAAGCACCTGTATAATTTATTCATGCCGCAATGCACTCTGGGAGTCAGTGAGTAGCTATACTAAGTCATGAGTAAACCTAAATGAAAGGATCAAGTACCCCCTACAGTTCTTTTTTAGTTATTAGAACTCTCGTGTAAGTAAACTATACTAACTAAGCATTTGTCAGTACAACATACTATTCCTATTTCACTTTACTTAGTTTTTTCAAGGCAATCGGTTTGCATGCTTTTTTTAAGTAAGCCCAACTAATTAGATTTTACAGTGTAATATTTACTTTTAATAAACGCTTTACTAAAAAAAAAAGTATTTAAGAGTTTGTCCAAATAATCGTCCTCTATGATGTCATGTTCTATGATGACCTTAGTACCATGGACAGTGAATCGTTAGCAGGCTGTGGCAATCGAAACATGTCATTTGTAGATGGTCCCTCAGATAGACGATGACGTCACAACACTCCATAGAGGTTGTGACGTCGAGTTTAAAACGTCGAGTTCTGCAGAAAAATGTGTTGAAGTTTGTGCTCATAACAGTCGGTAATTATAATTAACCGAAATTAGCCTTTTTAATTGCAGATTAACAAAGTTATTGAATGCGGAAGTCCGAATGTGCGAATATAAAACCAACTTTACACCAGTACTGCTGTGTCCCAATTCATAGGCTACGTCCTTCGAAGTGCGCATTTGAAGGCCGATTGCATCATGACGGCGCGACGAAGACTGTCCCAATTCACGATGCATCCTCCGAAGGCTGCATTTGAAGGCCGATTGCGTCACCGCGGCGCGACGATGGCTGCCGCAATTCGAACTCGACTTCAAATGCGTCCTCCGTTTCTCCGGCAAATGAAGAGGCTTGTTTGAGATGCGCCTAGCCTTGCCTGAAATGAAGGCGAGAGTAGGCGGCTGCAGTGAGGGGAGGAGTAAAATAAGCGCAGGCAAGACGGACAGTTCTGCCCTGAGTGCCCTCTCGAAGTGTTACAGATACCTACGAGATCAAAGACAGATATCGCGTTATTCTCACTCAGGTGCTGTGTTGCTTATAAACATGATATAATTTCAGTTCTGATACTTTTATATGAAAATAAATATGATGAACAAGACACTCAAAGTGCTTGCTATTTAATTCCATACGAAAGGTGTATTTCTCATCCATTTTTACTTTAATACAAACATGTATTTTAGATTTTTATAGAAATATGACAACAATCACATATCTCACACAGACATCGCACTGTCATCGTGTTTGGGAATATTCATGCATAATTTAAATACATAATCACATG
>NW_015659771.1:38285-42061 GCF_001515625.1 Sinocyclocheilus rhinocerous | reverse complement strand
CAAAAAATCTCGTAACACCGGCCCACCGGGAATCCTCCCGGTGAGCCAATCCGGCCAATCCGGGCCTGTATATAGGCCTAGCCGGGGGTGAACCATCATTTCCTCCAGTATAAAATACAGTCAATACAGTCAAAAACTAACAATTCTCTTCTCGCACCGTTGCCACGCGACAGGAGCATTAATCGGGAACACCTGCTGGCACAATCAGGAAATTCTGCGAAGGCTAGACTCGGAGCGTCCTTCGAAGGCCGTGTCGGCCGCATCCTTCGAAGGACCCGTCCTCCGAAGGATGCGGTCTTTGAATTGGGACACAGCTGAAATGTCACAGAGATTTGAAACTGCCGTAAAGTTGGTTTCATATTGGCACATTCAGACTTCCGTGTTCAATAACTTTGTTAATATGCATTTAAAAAGGATACTTCCAATTAATTTTCATTACCGACTATAATGAGCAGTACCTACAATCCATTTTTCTGCAGAAGTTGATGTTTTTAAAAGGTTTAAAAACACTCATGCCTATGGAATGGTGTGACGTCATCACCATCAGAGATTACATTATACCCATTCCTAGTGATTTTGCTTTTTGGAAAAATCAGTGGAACAATGACATTTGGTTGGCTCACGGCTCAGAACATTCAGCTGGAGTTATGATTTTGAAAAACTGCTTTGTTGGAGACGTTTTACACCACCACTTTTGCGACCAGAAGGGACATTTTCTGATGTTGGTAATCTGTTTAAATAATATTGTAGTAATACTGTTATTTCACTCAATGCCAGGGGTCTTGGAGACATTACTAAATGGAAAGCTTTGTTCTTGTATGCAAAATCGTTCAAGACTGATTTTTGTTTTTTTCAAGAGTCCCACTCCATTCCTAGTGATTTTGCTTTTTGGAAAAATCAGTGGAACAATGACATTTGGTTGGCTCACGGCTCAGAACATTCAGCTGGAGTTATGATTTTGAAAAACTGCTTTGTTGGAGACGTTTTACACCACCACTTTTGCGACCAGAAGGGACATTTTCTGATGTTGGTAATCTGTTTAAATAATATTGTAGTAATACTGATTAATATATATGGTTATAATGTCACCCATGAGAATGACTTGCTGTTTGAAGTGATAGAAGAGAAAACTCTGTTGTGGCTTAACACATACCCAGATGCCCTAGTTTTTATTGGGGGAGACTTTAATATTATACTTTTATGGCAAGTTGCTAAAGACTCTTTTGAGCTGAAAAACGCTGCTTGCTTTTATTTATAACGTTCCAGAGCATGTGATACATTTATTATTTATATCTTTCATAAACAATTTGTGCCTCAAGTGTACATTTTTTTGCTATTACTGTGTTAATTACTGGTGTGGTAAAGTTGGTTTTATGTTGGGCATTCGTTAGACATTCGCTGAGCAAATTAAGGGACTGTCTCAAAAGTGCATAAAAATAATAAAAAAAGATATGCATTCCAAGACTGGAAACATGCAAAGCATCATAGAAATAAAATTTAAAGATGAGAATTCAGTGAAAAACCATTAATACATAATTTCAAGCCGTGAATGGGATATTCACTATGAATTGTTACATTGTATTCCAACCTTTTATTTTAACTGATAGAAACAGCTATTGTTTTGGCACTTGTTTTGGTAATATATACAGTAATACTTGTAACACATCACACAGGACTTGGAATATTGGAAATGTCATTGTGTATTTTTTATGAATTTTTGAAATATTCAAATCTATATAACTTCCTGGTCATGTGACCTGATGATGTCACACCGGTTGTGATATCTTCACACAATCCTGACACACATAATACATTACTTGGATTTTTGAAATATGATATTGTGCATTTGTAATGATTTTTTAAAATTATACAATATATACATAGATCATTACCATATGAATAGAGCTCTGCAAGGGCGTGATCACATTAGAGATAATGAGCTGAGACAAGAAAATGTACCTGTCTTTACTTTCATGCTTATTACAAAATTAAACTGAACAAAATTACAATGTTCTCAATTCGTCGATGAGTCCACCTTAAGCTGTTTCTTTATAACGGACTTCTATGGGGTAGAATGCTTAACGTGATATTATTCACTTTATACGCTGAATAAGAGCCCGTTCTTTAGACAGCAGCAAGTGTTTATTATAAGTAAAATTTGACAGAAATTTGGTTTTCCCCGGTCGTTGTTAAGGTACGTTAAACCACGTTAAGCTGTTTCCTTATAACGGACTTCTATGGGGGAGAACGCTTAATGTGATATTGTTCACTTTATCTGTGGAATAAGGGCTCGTTCTTTTGACAGCAGTTAGTGTTTATTACAAGTAAGTTTTGACAGAAATTTGGGTTTCCCTGGTCGTTGTTTACGTACGTTAAGCCACGTTAAGCGTTTTTCACATTAAGCGTTTTAGAATGTCCCTTTTTTTCCCGCGCCTAGTTCCTTCTCAATAAGTTTTACCGTGCTGCGCTGCCCTTTTAGGTGTTTTAACAAATTGGATGTGGAGTTTTTAGCTGTTGATAAGGTTTTCTTCCCCCCCACATAAATGACAACGCACAATTATGTTTTTGCCTTTCACAGAAATAAACTCAAAATAATGACTGTATTTCCAGCTGGCGAACGCGTACTTTTCACTATCCATGCTGAGTTTGTTTTCGTTTGTAGTACCGGCGTCGCAGGCGCATACCAGTCAAAGTAGGTCTCAGGTAGATGACGTCACGTTTGCGACAGGCAGGCATCTTTGTGAGACTTACTTTAAAAAAACGATTTCTCTTTTCAACGATGTAACGCAACAGTAACGTAAAGTGACCTGGGCTTGTAACTATACTCTAATTACTATTTTGGAAATTATAACGCGTTAAAACTAAAAAAATTATCAAACTACAGTAACGCGTTACTGCCCAACACTGTTTAACATAAAAAAAGCTCACTTCGACTTTATATTTTTTTGAAAATAGTTTAGTTTTTTACAATCATTCTTAACTGTATATTTGAAATATTTACGCCAACTCAATACTTAAAGGGGAAAAAAAACTTTGAAATTCATTAAAAAAGAACAATTATGTGAAATGTGGTTTATCATATTGCCATGAACATTGCATGTGAAGTTAGATAAAATAGATGTTGTAATGTTTTAAACAAAATTATTATAATTAAAACTAGTTTTAAATTCGATGCTTTTATGTGGTCATTTTATGAAGTCCGCACTTACCGTATTGTCCCGAATATAAGACGATATTTTTTTCTTGGAAATACATCTGAAAAAACGCGGTCGTCTTATATTCAGGGTCTAGATTTTGACATGTCAATAATACACCCACAACACTAGGTGGCGCCAAATACGCATAAAACGAGTGTGCCATGAAATACGTAATGTAATGCGTGTTGTAAAGATCGCGAGTAAAAACAAAAGAAAAAGAAAACCTTACAGCTGCATGAGTCGTGACTGTCACGTTAGCCTGATGGCACCAAACTCCCTTTGTGATTTTAAAACGTAAGACAGTACCCAGATTTGAAGACTACAGTAAGATTTAACTTCGACTGTTAATAAGATTTTGGTAGGCTACTAGTAGATGGATAGCCTAAATGTCCTAATTCAGATGGGCTACCTGTTTTTATTTTATTTTAATGGTATATCAAAAAGTGTATATTTTTTAAATGTGATTGATGGTACATTTTACCAGTTTTTACCATACTTTCAAAAAAAATTAAAAAATAGGAAAAATATGCAATATGAAAATAACTGAAGACAAAATGTGTTTTACTGAGAAAAAAAAAA
>NW_015659771.1:33398-37732 GCF_001515625.1 Sinocyclocheilus rhinocerous | reverse complement strand
CACAGAGAAGCACATATTACTTCCTTTCTCTTACAAGTGAGTGACACTGACATCATATTACTTGCTACATTTTCTAATGATATTTGTGCATGAATGGAACATCATATTTTAATTCATTTATATGTATTTCATTTTCTTTGCAGGAATACGTATGGTATTTCTTCTCTTGTTAAACAAATCCTAACTCTTGAGGGAACCAGCAAGATTAATGACAGAGTTTTTGATTATCGTGAGTGTTCCCAGTTTCACTGTATATCTCAAATAGATTTGAGAACTTTGGATTTGATTTGTCTGGTTAAAAATGATAGAAGTGTTGGGAATGTGCTGACTTCATTTTTTCCCTGGTTGTGACTATGTAGCCTTTCACTCACAAATCATCCCGCTCTCCAAAATACAGGTTCTACTTACCCCAAACACTTGGCTCTAGAGGCAGTGGAGGATAAAGCCCCAGCCCAGACCTCCGAGGCTCTGCTGTTCATCTTCAGGGAGCTGAAATCCATGAACGAAAAGCCAGATCGGCAGCTGAGGGCCAGCACTTTCCAGAGTTTGGTGTCTGAACTCCGTGGACTCGAGCATGAGGTTCTGAAGCAGACCATTACTCAGATGGTGGAGGAGGACAAGTTCATGACCTGGCAGGCCCTGATTCAGTGTGGCACCCCAGAGTGTGGCAGCGCCATGTTCAGTATTCTGAAGACCTTTGAAACTGATGCCATTGAGGTAGATGTTGCTGGGGTCGTCTTATAATCAGGGTCGTCTTATATTCGGGCCAATACGGTAATTCCATACTCCATTTCTAGCAAGAAATAAGCATACATATTTACAACAATATTCAGATTTTAAATGTAGTATGGAACTATGATTGAACCATTGAACCATTAGAAGTTAAGCACAATAAAATAAAACAAAATTAAAATTTGAGATAAGATTTGAGACTCAACACATGTTGTTTATTTCCTTTCCATAAGATCCAGGTCCTGTGCTAATGATACTGTAGATAATTTAGAGTAGATAATTCAGAACACAGTCCATTAGGAATAAATAGTTGAAATGTTCTCTGAACTTTTGCACACTGACTTGGTTTTAAAGATAAGGGTTGTAAATTGGGAGAGGGCATGTTGCTTGAAAATAACTGTGATTAGGACATGACTCACATATGTCACTAGAGAAAATGGTATTTGGTAGTAACTACTGGGATTCTGCTGGGTAACTACTCCACTATTGTCGAGTGGAATCCCATCATTTGTGGCATTTGTATTGCATTTGCCTGTAACAGAATAATATTTTGTTGAAAGTTTATGTCCGACATATTTTAGTGTTTTAACTGTAAGCAATATTAAGAATATATAATGACAGTCAATGAAGTTAAAGGCCCTTCAACACCCTTTAGCCCTTTTATTACAATTATATATATAATCCTATAATCCTATATATGGTATGTCCTACATTTTTGTTGAACAATTTTTATTGGACAACAATAAATTAATTGAAAAATAAATGTACTGAGAACATGATTTTTTTTCTGAGTGTGTTATTATTCTTACAAAAATATCATTTTTGAATTGACATAGTATGTATTTCATTTACAGTATCTAAAAGATTTAAGATCTACAAAAAATATACATATCAATATGAAGCTGAGATCCAGAACAGGGTGACTGGGACTTCCCCTCTCACGAATGGTCCCAAAATCTCCTGCAAGGTACATGTAACAAATGAAGGGTGAAAAATCATGTAACAATTCAGTTTCTCAATATGTCTTTCCTGTTTTTATATTCCTTAAATTCATTAACACCCTTCTACCCATAGGTCGAAATTGATGTGCCTGTGGCATGCAGCTTTGAGCTCCGTACCAGTGAGTGCTCCCTAACTGAGGTGGTCGGAACGGATGCAAATGGCGCGCCCATCTATGCACCTGCTGCTGAGGCCCAAGCCTTTCAAGCAGCCATAGAAAAGTATGTTCCCCTTCCCTTTAGAGAAAATAATGTTAGGTCTGCAAATATTCAAAATGAGCACAGCCAATATTGCTTAAATATACCAACAGCCAATGGAAAATTTAAAATACCTCTAAAACTATACATTGTAAGACCGGTCTCCAGTTTGGAATAAACTGATTTTAAAATTGATCAGGAACTTTTCAACAAGTGATTCAACAACTATTCCTTCTCTTTGTACAGAAATGTACTGAAGTTTGTAATTGAGGGTGAGACAGGTGTGACACTCTATCCTGAGGGAGATGAAACCAACATCCTGAACTTCAAGAGGGGTATCATCTCTGCTCTGATTGTTCCTGTCATGGAGAAGGAGGAGAGCAAAGACATGGTACATAAACACGTTTTCTTCTTCCTTTAGGCCTTAATCTGAAAATAAATGAATTGCCTTTTATTGTATGTTGAACTTGTTAGACTAATTTAATTTAAGCACTGCTGTTATGGACACCCACTTAAACACTAAGCAAATAAGATATGAATCTTCTTATCTGGAATAATAAATTCCAATGAAGGTACAAGGTAATCTTGACCCAGGTAGTCAGCTGATAGGAGACTATTTCATGATATGCATGATACTGCCTCTACATCCTCATAAACCTAATGATAGGTTTGAAACAATTATTTCAGTACTCTCAGGATTTGCTAAAAAAATACTGAGGCCAGCTTTTGCATTTTTGCTTAGTATTAATATTATTTTTTATAATACAAAGTAATGAATAATCAATATCTAAAATATCCTTGCTCCGACAGAGCCCCCAATCGCCACTACACCATTACTGTACATTACCTTAAAGTAGTTTGTTTGTATTTGTTAGTAGTAATACAATTATTGCAATTGATTGTAATTAAAAATATTATTTTTGGCCACATAACTTTGGCCACATATGGCTATAGGTAAATTAATAAATCAAAATAAGAGGTGGGAAATAATTACTCAAAACAGTGAGTTATCCGTATAATTTTTTTCTGTTTATATGTAGCATTTGTATGCTTATATGTATGCTTATAATAGCATTTCTGACATGCTATCAGAAAATATTGAGTGCATATTGTACAATAGCAAACCATGTCTAGTGTAAAATCCTCTAATAATCCATTGACTGAAAAGAAGTAGTGATTCTTTACCCCACCCCACCTCAGCCTACCAAATAATTTCACTAAAAATTCTGAAAATGTAAAGACATTTTGGTAACACTTTCTATGAAGACCGTATTTATAATACATTATATGGGTATTCTTAGGGCATTATAATGAATGCATAATATATTATTAAAAAAAACATAATATATTGTATATTAATTATATAATTAATTATAACAACAGTTTTAATGCATTATAATATTTACTTATTTGTAGTTATAGCTTTTAAGAGTATGATGATTTATAACACACAATAAACAAAATGCATTCACTTACAATGGATTATATTTCCCATAGTTATACTATATTATAAGTCTCATATCTTGCCATTGTTAACGTGTTACTTTACATAAAGCAGACAAAGACCACTTATAAATAATAACAACAACGACGACGACAACAACAACAACAATAATATTTTTTTTTTAAACAGCCATATTGTCAGATATTTGATCAGATGAATGTGTTATATGCCACATTTGCTTTTAACCATATTTGTAATATCAGTAAGATACTGTGCAGATCTTAAATAAAAAAATGTCAAGATATGAGATTTATAATCCATTATAAATTAAGTGGATTTATTAAAATTCAATTCAATTAAATTCTGTTTCATTAATTATCATCCTCAGTGCAATTTACCAATTACAGAATGTTTAAATAAACAGGTAATGATTAGGCAAGTAAACGCTAACCAATATTGACAAAAGCAGGATATCATACAGACTGAGCCAACAACAGGTGAAAAAATAATTTTCAAGAAACAGATAATGTACTTAAAATTATATTTGTTTGTCAAAAGCAATACCCTCTGTCCAAGCTGATTGGCAGTACCCAGACTTGCAACTATAAGTTCGACAACCAGAAGAAGCACATGACCTCTGCCACGTGCACAGAGAAGCACATATTCCTTCCTTTCTCTTACCAGTGAGTGACACTGACATCATATTACTTGCTACATTTTCTAATGATATTTGTGCATAGGTACGCAAATTATTTTCCATTTCTAGACTGCTTAAGTCCTTTAATTTCCCTACTGGAAAGACCAGCATAGACCAGCATGAATTTTCAAGCTTGTCCAGGCTCGTTCATATTAATTAAGTGCTGCCAGCATCACCATGGTGTCAGATGCAAAACATGGTTGGTGAAGACTGTCATTTGTATGATCTTTGTAGTGAAGCTGGTCCACCAAATTAATCGTGCTTT
>NW_015659771.1:19202-33347 GCF_001515625.1 Sinocyclocheilus rhinocerous | reverse complement strand
AAGACCACTTATAAATAATAACAACAACAATGACAACAACAACAATAATAAATAAAAACAATATTTTTTCTTAAACAGCCATAACGTCAGATATTTGATCAGATGAATGTGTTATATGGCACATTTGCTTTTAACCATATTTAAAGTAATATCAGTAAGATAGTAAGATTCTGTGCAGATCTTAAATAAATAATGTCAAGATATGAGACTTATAATCCATTATAAATTAAGTGGATTTAACATGGTGTTCATTGCATGTTATAATTAATCATATTTCATAAAAGTTATAACCACAAATAAGTAAGTTTTATAATGTATTATAATTGTTGTTATGATTATTTATGAGATAATAAAAACATATTATAATTTATTTATTTTTTATTTTTTTTTATGCTATCTATGCTCTAGGAATGATGCTCAGACCTACTGGCCTCTTGGTGAAAGACATACTGGAGATTGCGCAGACCAAGAAGAGCAAGCCAATAATGTATGCTCTCAGCAATGTTGTAAGGAGGTACGCAAATTCTTTTCCATTTCTAGACTGCTTAAGTCCTTTCATTTCCCTACTGGAAAGACCAGAATAGACCAGCATGAATTTTCAAGCTTGTCCAGGCTCGTTCATATTAATTGAGTGCTGCCAGCATCACCATGGTGTCAGATGCAAAAAATGGTTGGTGAAGACTGTCATGATCTTTGTAGTGAAGCTGGTCCACCAAAGTAATCGTGCTTTGTAAAACATCAGCACACTGTAATCCAAAGTACAACATATGCTTGTGATCAGCTATGCTATCTTCATTTAGCTGAAGTATTTGTCAGTATATCTCCACTGTAGCTGAGCATTTATATAATATATTTCTTCAGGCACTTCCAAGCTGAGGGTCAGCTCACCTCTGAGATTCTTGAGGTGTCTAACTTCATTAACTCCATCCTTGGTGCTGACTGTGCTGGCGAGAAAGATCTGACCTACTTGACCTTAAGGGTGTGTGTTTTAACATCTATATTTCTGGACATTTTCACACTGGAAAACCAACTTATTTTATTATAATCTGCCCTGGTTAGGTGATTGGAAACATGGGCGAGGCTATAGAAGCAGCTGATCCCAACATAAAGACAACTCTGCTTAAGTGTATGAGACAGCCTGCTACCACCCTGTCAGTCCAGATGTCTGCTATCCAGGCTTTCAGACGAATGTCTGTGACTCCTGATGTAAGTGTTGCAGGATTTGTTGAACAATTTATATTTTTTTCAGAATCAAATGTGTGTCTTATGCATGGAATTATCCAAATAAGAAAACTAACTTCACACTCCAAACTCTCTCTCTCTTTTTTTTTTTAAATGTTCAGATCCGTTCCAGCATTCATAGAGTGGCCCTTTATGCCAAAGGTGCTGTTCAGAAGAGATTGGCTGCATATCTTATCTTGATGAAAAAGCCAGAAGCAAGTGACCTGGAGGTTGTGAGGAAGATCCTTACCCAGGACCAGAATGTGCAAGTCAAGTCCTTCGTGGCTTCTCATGTCTACAACATTATTCATTCCAGGAATCCTGAAATGAAAGAGTATGTAACTCAGTTTGTCAATTTTCTCTAGACTGGATGCAAAACACATCAACTGCTGTCTATCATTTATTTTGCTCTTTATTCTCAACACTATAACGTTTTTTCTTCCCAGGTTGGGCAAAACGATAGTTAAGGTCATGCAGGATGATGAGGTGCTTACCCACTCAAACTACACTCAGCTCTCTCGTAACTATAAGATGGATGTATTTATGCCAGGCAAGGATGTCATGGGCTCCAATATGCAGGGAAGCATCATCTTTGATCCCAGCAGCCACTTGCCGAGGGAGGTTATGCTTGAGACAACCCTGAAAGCCTTCGGTTACAACCTTGACTTCATGGAGGTAGGATTTTTCATGTGTCATGTACTTGTATTTAATTAGCTGTAAAACTCAATTGTTATATGATTCAATTATTACTTTTTGTTTGTACTTATCCTTGATTTTTATGGACTTGTTGCATTTGGTTTGACTATGACTTTTGGAATTTATTTATTTATTTATTTTGTGGTCACCAAGATTGGCATGGAGGGCAAAGGATTTGAGCCAACTGTTGAGACTCTCTTTGGAAGCAATGGCTTCTTCCCTGATTCGATTTCCAAAGCAATGTACTGGTTTGGGGACAAAATGCCAAACAAGATCAATGAAGTTCTTCAAGAGTGGGTTGAACCCCTGAGAACAGAAAAAACTAAAAGACAGGTAATGTATTCCAAACATAATGTGATTATTTATAGGATTTAATTTTTCATGCATGTATCCAAGGTTAGATAATATCAGAATCTTCTCTTTGACAGGTTCCTGAGAACATTATAAGGGAAATGGTGCGGAACTTCAATAAGCTTGCAAAGGATCTATACAACCAGGACTCTCCAGAGGCTATAGCTTACTTAAGAATCATGGGGAATGAGTTGGGATACATTAAGAGCACCAATGACCTGTCAGCCATAGTTGACAGGATGGCCACGTATATTCAGGCCTTCAAGTACTCACCTGCTTGGGTATGTATATACAATATGCTGCATTTTACATGCATAAAATATATCTATATTAGCTCTCTCATAAATCGGACAACACTGGGTTAATATATATATATATATATAGATATATATAGTTTTTTTTTTTTGAGGCACTATATATATATATGCAAAAATTCTACATATTCCTGTTTCAATAGATTACAAAAGCCTTGATGTCTGGAGATCAGAGCATCTTTGCTCACTACATCTTTATGGATAATGAGTTCTCCCTTCCAACTGCCTCTGGATTTCCCCTTAAGTTTGCTTTGTCTGGGACCTTTGCACCTGGTGTTGAGGGTGGTCTGCGTATGGAGCCTGGCAGGGTATTGAATATTGCCCTTGATTGCTTTTTGTTCAGTCTCCAGATGGTTTATGTAGAAAAATTTAGGGTACAACCGGGGGTAAAAGGCGCCTTTGATATTATTTTCATCTAAACCACTAGATGGCACAAAAATGTGGCGTAGCACTTTCCGAAACATTCGCTTTTCAAGATGCACGCGTATATTTGTCTGATCTTTGACGCGATCGCACGCAGCAGTGCAAATTTGTTTCTGTATTTTAAAATATATTTGTTTATATTAACATATTTTAATGACAGTATATTTATTGAACAAAAATGTATTCTTTTATTTTTCAAAATAAGCAGAAAATAGTACAAACTTTGCTAAAGTGATTGTTTTGAACAAGTATTAACTTAGACATTATTTAAAAAACATTATTTTAGCTGAAGTATTTGTATTCAATACCATGTGCCTTTTACCCCATGCTGGTGAGCCTTTTGCCCCGTGTGGGGTAAAAGGCCCCCCTTGCCACCTCATACATTTATAAGATTTTTAAACAAAATAAACAACTTGAATGATTTATTTTCACACAAAATGTGTTGCTCCATTAATGAGCTTTTTTTTTAAGGTGGGCCTTTAGCCCTGTTGTACCCTGTAACAAATTATTTAAATTTCATCTTTTTATTGTCATGTTTATTTGCATTACTAATGTATTCCTATTTCTTTTCACAGGGTGAACTGTCTTTTTCACCCTCCATGGCAGTAGAATTTGTTACCCGTATGGGAGTCCACATCCCCAAATTTGTTGTCTCTGCCGTGGAAATGCACACTAATGTGTTCCATGAGAGCTCTTTCAATGCCAAGATCACTATGGGTGATGGCCAAATAAAGCTGTCTATCCTGCCACCCAAGAGCACTACCGAACTCTTCAGAGTCAGGTAGCATTTGTGCTATATGTCTGAAGTGGTTTATTTTAAATGTATACTCTTTATACAGTTAAATAAAATGTACAGAGATAAATTGCATCAGCTTTCAACAAATCTGGTCCAGTCAGCTGTTTAATAGTGACATAATGGGAAACCTTTTGTCATTTTTCACAAACAGCAACAAGTTAGTGATGGTGTCCAAAACACCGGTCACACTTGTTCCTGAGACAGGTGACAGAACTGCCATTGTGAACTGCAGCCCCCTTATTTCTGGAATCAATTACTGCACCACCATACTCAACTCTAGAGCTGAGAGAAATTCTCCATACTTTCCTCTCAATGCAGAGTCCAGGTAACAATCAAACTTAAAAAAAAAAATGCACAAAATAAATGTTCTACGTATTATGCTAAAATCAATATGTGCCCACAGTTTTGTTTTGGGTATCCAACCCACTGGTGACATCACTGAGTACACTGCAGCCTTTGCCTACGAACTCTTGAACGAGGGCAAGGAAGGCCGCCAGAAGGTTGATTCTCTGAAAATTATTTTGAAAGCAGAAGGCATGTATACTTAACAACAGTGAATTTGAAATCATGACCACTCTGTTATAATATAACCACATTCCTACAGTGTTTGATTGTGTAGGTTTAGGGATCATTTTTCCCCTCTTTTCTTACCATAAGGTGCTAAGGCCACAGAGGCAACTGCCACTATTAAGTACAACAGGAACAAGAATATTCTCACGACCAGCATTGAAATTCCTGACTATGATATTGAAGCCGGAATTAAAGTTGGTGTCATTGACAACCTTGCTAAGGGAAAGAAGTTCACCATTGATATCTCCAACAAAAACATTAACCAGTTTTCTCTAACTAGTCGTGCAAAGTAAGTAGAGTTCTAAATAACTTTTTGAAACACTTGCCAATGGGCAAGTTCCTTTCATCTAAAATACATGTTTCTGCTAATAACAGGCTTGAGGCCATGAATGATGGCTTGCTGGAAACTCAGTTGATTGTGCCCTCACTTAACACTGAGGCCACTCTAACTGCCACCATGAATTGTGCTGACGATTTGACTCTGGAACTCAAGAGTAACATCAAGCTCCCAGAGACCAACTCTGTGCAGAAGATTACCTTACAATATGGTATTTGATACATTTCCTTTCACTGTTTGCACACTCTTTTTATTTTAAAATCTTAATTTAAGTAAGTCTTAAATAAGTAAAGAATTATTTTTGGTCTTTTGTCAAATATAACAAGTTATAATTTGTTTTTAAAACAGCTAAAGATGAGATGAAGATTGGGATAAAGTCTGACATAGACTCCGAGATCCAGAAGCTGATACCTAATGCAGCACCTCTTCAGAGTCGCCTATATCAGGCTTTTGATAACATCATGGAACATAAAGTTGTCAAAACTGACATGAAACTTCGTCACATTTACGCAAAACTCTGGGAGGTATGATGGTATAAAATTTAAAACAGTTTTTATTATAGACATGACAAATATTTGGACCATAACCAATATTTTAATTGATATGATAGGCTTACCTCATTTGGATGGACAAGATTGCTTCCGATGTGCCCTACCTTCAGACACTAAGAGAGAGCATTCCAGAGCTGGTTATTCCATCTTTGCCCGAGAGGGTGTTCATGAACATGTAAGATTAATGCTAATGTTTTAAATCTACATAATCCAACTACAAATGTGCTTATCCATTCAATTCCAAATTAATTTAAATCTATTTACAGAGAGAGCATGTTCAAATACAAGTTCAACAAAGATCGTGTCACTTTCACCATTCCTTTGCCTCTTGGTGGAAAAACATCTAAGGACCTGAGAATCCCTCTCACCATGGCAACCCCAGAACTAGCTATGCCACAAATTGGTGTAATGCTGCCCTCTAAACCGTTCAATCTACCAACCTTCTCCATTCCCACTAGCTATGACCTCTCAATGCCTCTTCTAGGAATGGTAGAGGTATCAGCAAAAGTGAACACTAACTTTTATGATATAGAGGCGGTTTTCTCTGGTGGCAACAACACTGTCAATGAGCTCAGCTACATTGCAAGCTACAAAGTTGTTGCTAACAGTCCTGTGGAACTTCTTGCTTTTACTGTGGAAGGTAAACATATGCATACAAGAAGTATACATTATACATGATTTTAGTTTTATTAACTGATATGAGTCTTTGGGTGGGATTTTTTTTTTATTGTTTTGTCATTTCTAGAATTAATGACGATATTTGTTACATGCAGGATCTGCACAAATTGCTGACATTACAGAGGACATTGCGAAGTTCGACATAATTTCTTCCCTGAAACATAAGCTCATAGATGCACACTTCAGTCTAATGGAAACATCCAAAATCACAGATGAAGCAACAGTGAAAGCAACAGGAAATTACAAGATTGAGGCCTTCAGCCCTATGGGTATGCAGATTTCACTGGTATACACAACCCAGGTTTCAGTTTCTTCTGAAATCACAGGAGATGGCAGTTTAGATGGATCACTAAAAGTAGGATCAATATCTGCTAGAACTACTGCCACACAAACCTTTGTACTTCAACCCAAAACCAGAGAGGCCAGAGCTGAATCCACTTTCAGGTTAAACTGTCCCGTTTTCCAAATCCTAAACAAGATGAAAGCTACAGCAGCCAGTGGAGAACTTTCATTTGAGTTGAACACTGACATAGAGAATGACCCAGTCCACCACACCACCAAGTTCAACATTGAACTCAAGGAAGCTAAGTTTACCATTAAGTCTGATTCTGTCACCAGAGCTTATAAGACCAAGCTTCAAAACCAGGTAGATTTCTCTGCCACCATGAAGGAGGTCACTATCAGGATTGAGTCCCAGGCTGATGACAACACAAACCGAGCTTTCTCCCAGCTTACTGGGTCCCTAAACACCCAGGAACTGGAGCTCAATAGTGATGCCACGATCAACTTTGCTGCCAACCATGCATCTAACAAAGGCACGCTGTCATTCACCAAAGATGGCCTGACCACTAGCTGTACCACCAGCGCTCAGATCAGCTCTGTAACCTTTGAAAACATTTTCCATGGTGGAATTACAACTACTGGTGCCACAGTGTCTGTCTCCAGCAAGGGTAAAGTCAATGAGAACAGCGCTGAACTCAAAGTTGAAGGAAGACTTGCAAGTTCAGAGGTATACTTAAACAGCATGTACAAGGGTGACATTTTCAATGCCAACACTAGAAACATGATCACTTTCAAGCTGAATGAAGATGGTCTGAACCTCTCCAACAACTTGATTGCATCGCTTCAAGAGATTAAAATAGAAAACACAGACTCACTGATACTTACCCTCAAATCTCTGGCCATCCATTCTAAATCTGACAGCTTCCTGAATAAGAACAACTTCTACAAGCACAACATTGCAGTGGACATACATGACTTTACAGCATCTTTGAAGGCCGAAAATGATCTTAAAGTCATTGGTATCCATTTCAGCAGCAAGGCCCAGATGAAGGCAGAGCCCTACAAGATGGACGTTACTGGTACTCTGAAGGGGATCTTTGGTGAAGAGGAATTGAGACATACATATGAGATCATGTATGTTGACCAGACAGCCACTGCAAAGTGCAGCACCAATGGGAAACTCTTGGGCAGTCAAATGACTCAAAGCTCTGAGTTTGAGGTTGTTGGCTTTTCCACAAAGTTCGGCAATGAGGTGCGCTTCAACTCTCCCTCTCTCCGACTGGAAAGCAACATCCTAACAAAAGCAGAACCTTTCAGTGTGAATGTTGAGAGCTTCTTCAACTCTGATGGAGCACTTAACCTGTATGGAAAACACAGTGGCCAGGTGAAAAGCATGCTGCTCCTTCAAGCTGAACCTAAGTCATACTCACACAAGTATGAATGGAAGGCCTCAACCTCTCACCAGCTGAACAATGGAAACTCCATTAAAACTAACTTCCAGCATAAAATAACCAGTGCTATCACCCCTCAGCAGCAAAAGTTTAACATCGATATGGAGTCTAAGCTAAATGACCATGCCTTTGACCACTCCCTGGAAATCTTCAACACTCCAAACAACATGGGTATTGCACTGAAAGGCACCGTGTCCACCAACCTCTTGAACAAAGTCAACGACAATCAAGAATTTGGCATCACAAGTGCTCTGAAATATGAGAAGAACAGTGATAGTCATTTTATTTACCTGCCTTTCATTGATAAGCTGCCTGTTCTCATAGAGGAGGTCAAAATTGCAATGCTCACCATGAAAGATCGTAGCATTGACCTGCTTGATGGCATTGATACTAAATATGACATTACAGCCACTTTTAAGAGCAAAGGAAATGAACTTTCACAGGTAATTGAAAATTTTGATGTGGACATGTTCTTGGATGATGTGAGACTTTTTGCCTCCAATATGACAGCTGTAGTAATGGAAATGGGCAAAAAGCTGCAACCTATCAGGGACTTGATCGACATTTTGGGCCAAAAAACTGGCATTATCACCAAGATAAATGAAATTGTCAACAAAATTGATGAGGTTTTGGCAGATTATGAGATTGAGGCAATGGTTGAGAAAATCATTGATGATGCTGTGGATTTAATGAAACAATATGAGCTAAGGGAAACTATGCAATCAGCTGCAAGTTACCTAAACTCTCTTGACATAAAAACAGTATTTGAAAGAATCTTTGAACAAATTAATGAGCTGACAAAATTACTAAATACCAAAGTCAATGAAATGATGTCTTATGATTTTGACACCTTGGCTGATGAAGTAAAGCAGATGGTCACTGACCTCATTAGGGTCCCCTGCTTTGGAATGCTGCATGGTGAAATTGAAATCAAATCCTCAGAGCACATTCTGAAGACCAGTGCTGAACTTAATAACTCAACAGACAAGTTCACTGCTAACCTGAATTCTCAGTTCCAGACTCCTATTGATCTCTTGGCTTACACCTTTGATGCCACTGCTCACCTTAGCATTCCCAGAATGAAAGAGCTGTCTCTGACTGAGACAGTGAAGGCAAATCACATGGCTTTCTCTCTGGATCATGAGGGATTAATGTCCATCAATGGCCCTATTGCCCAGGTATCTTCCAAGACCACAGCTAAGGCAACCACAGAGCCATACACTGCTGACTTAGTGAACAATGCATTTCTGAGCACAGAGAATGGCTTCTCAGGTACTCTGGAGACCTCTTACATCCACAGTGTGAACATGCCAGTGGCCAACATCTTCAGTGAAGCCACAATGACCCAAAAAGCTGCTGTTCAGCTGGAATCTGGCATAATCACTTTCACCCTTGGAAATAATGGCAAAGGAAAATTGTCTATCTTTGATTATTCTGATGAAGGAACCCACAAGAGTAACTTGGAGATTCTGATGAACGTGGAGTCCATAAAACTGACTTTTGATGGTGACACTGAGAGCAGTCTTCTCAAGATGAAGCAGAAAGTTGATGCTGAGAGTAGAGGTTTGACTCAGATCAAGTTTAATGTGCATGCAGAGACAGAAACTCCTTTCATCAAGAGAAGCATTGCAGCAGTGAAAGGGCAGATTCGTTTGAAGGAACCCATGGTTGAGCTGAGTGGGTCTCATGATGCTGAACTGATTGGCAAAGTTGAAGGCACCATTACCAACTCAGTTAACTTCAAGGCTGTGCCTTTTGTAATTATCTTTGACACCAAGAATAAGAAAAACACCAAAGTAATGCTTCCCTTTAGGTTGTCCAGTGAAGTTGATTTGCAGAACGATATGGCTTTAACTCTGAATCCCTCTGTGCAGCAGGCCAGCTGGACCAGTCTTGCTAGGTTCAATCAATATAAATATTCTCATTACTTTAGTATGGTTAATGATGAGAAGGAAATCCAGTTCTCTGCATCAGTCAATGGTGAGGCTGACTTTAATGTGCTGACCATGCCGATTAACATTCCTAAATTGACTGTCCCATTCATTAACAAAGAAACACCGTATGTAGAGAAATTTTCTTTATGGGAGGACACAGGCCTTAAAACAATCTTGATCACACCTCAGCAGACCTTTGATATGGATGCAAAGCTTAAGTATGTGAAGAACCCTGAGATGTTCAACATGCAACCAGTCCTCAATTCTGTCATTAGGAAAATTAAAATACCCATTTTCGCAACTGCCAAGACCACATCTGATACATATGACGGTCCTTATTTTGCTAAGATCACTCTTCCCAGTATTAAGGAATCAATAATGATCCCTGTCATGGGAGACCTGACCTATGACTTCACTGTGAAAACAGCTATGATCATTATGAAGACAAAGGCTGAGATCCTTAATCAGGATGAAATTGCTGCCCAGTTTGAAACTCAGGTTAGCTCTGAGTTTGGTTTAATCAATGGGAAAACCAGTGGCTCTGCCACCTTCAACATGAATTCAGGGATGAAATTGTTTACCAATCTAATTGTGGAGCATAAATATTTTGAGAACAACTATAATGGAGTTCTTGAGACCAACACAGAAGTCTCAAAGGCTGTTATTTCAAATGCTGCCAAAGTAAATCTGCCAGATGTTAAATTTATGCTTTACCACAAATTAACTGGGAATACAGGAGAAGGTCTTACGGTCTCTGTATCTTCCCCATCTGCTGGACTCCTTGGTCTTCAGCTGCAGAGCAAGAGCTTATCCCACCATACAGGAAGACTTTTTGGTGCCAACCCAGTAAGAATTTTTTTAATTAAATTTTTATTTTATTTTAGAATATAACAAATTGTTATACATTTAGTGTATCTTACATATCAGTCAATTTATTTATTATACATTTAGGCCCAATCCCAATTCTATTTTATACCCCTTCACCAGTGTCAAGGGTCATCATACGTCATCTTCCTATACACCTATACTATACACCTATACTGTACTGGTGTGCATTAGAGCTTTTAATTAGTGTTCTATATTAATGCGCTGCTTACTGACACACACACACACATCGGAGATCGCGCAGCTCACACATCCAGGAGCAAAGAAACTTGTCAACACTGCCCCACGACTTTTATTAATAACAGTTTAAAAACTGAATCGCTACATTATATTTTCCTGCAACGAGAGGATAAAATCGCAGTTTTTGAAGTAAACTCACTCATTAAAGCACGATGCACAGACGCGCATACACGCAACTTTCATCTCTCTCTCTCTCTCTCTCTCTCTCTCTCTCTCTCTCTCTCGAATTGGCAATATTTGAGAAAATATTTTTATAGTATTTAGTGGTTACAGCCCTGATCAGACATGAAAATATATGGTATCGTGCAGTCTGTAATGATATGACGTTAGCAAACTTTAGCGATTTTTTGGAATAACATCACCATAAATATGAACACACGATTGAATGTAACATAAAATCTTTATTAATGTCAATAATGCTTACATTTGTGGGTCTTTTTGTTCGCTCGGGCAGCCATGTTGTCGCTGTAGCCGGTTTACACTGAGATAATTCATACCCCTTTGTTTGAAGTGTGGTCCCGAAAAATCTTCGTTTGAAGGGCTATCTGGCCCTTACCCCTACCCCTCCAACCAAAAGAGAATCGAGACACCCCTACCCCTTCATGTGAACGCACGAAACGGAGGGGTAGGGGAAAGGGGAAGGGCCAAGTTGTAGAAATGGGATTGGGCCTTAGTGTATCTTACATATCAATGAATATCTTAATACTTTGAATGTTCAATTGTTCAAAACAAGTAGACATGATAATGACATATTCTATTTTTTATTACAGTCTGAGGATTACGTGGACATTCTGAAGGTTGACATTGCAATAAAGAACTCAAACAGACTGAGCTTCCAGACACAGTGGAACAAGGAGCTCCCTAGTCAAATTACTTTGTGGCTGAAGAAGAAAGTTGCTTCATTAAAGGACAAAGTAACATATTTCATCACTGCAATTTACGATGACATCAGCAGGAAGTATGAGAAGCTAGAAAGTACCATTGATGACTGTCTGAAAGAACTGCCTGACATCCTGAAATTAAGTATGGAGAAAGCAGACGAGCTCATCAACTCTATCAAATTTCAAGATCTGGACAAGCTCTCATCCTGGATCAGTAAAGTTTTCTCTGAAACTGTCAACTCCAACATTCTAAATGAAATAGCTGAGCAGGCTGAGAAGACCAGTAGAATTATTGAAGACTACTATAAAACTGTCAAAGCCAAGGCCCAGGACTTTTTTGCTGAGATGACCCTTGAGCAACTGATTGAAGACATCCAGGCTTGGATTGAATCTACTATGACCCGACTGGAAGTTCTAATGAACCAAATTATTGAGACCCTCAAGGATGCTAAGAATATTCAGTCCTATGTGAGACTGAACGACACAGAAATGAACATTGACATTCCTATTCCATTCCATTCATATGGGATTTTTTCAGTAGAATGATTTCACATCCTTGTATCAAGACACTAGTAGCTAAACTTTGCCAAGAGAAATGATCAAGATTGCCTTATTAAAAGTGTTATGCCCACAAAATATTTGCCCAAGCTGCTTTGGTTCCCTCTTTTTTGTTTTGTATTTAGAATAGTTTTTTAAAGAAAATAGCTGAATGTTACGATCTATCTTATTATTGTATTTAATAAGCAATGACAGTAAAGTACCAATAAAAAAAAAAATAATAATAATTAGGTTCTATGTGTTGTATATAATCAGTTGTAGATCTCTGCTTATATTTTAGACACTTGCATTACATTTTCTTATATACAGTTATTGTTTTCTTTATTAAATCTTTGATATTTACATAATCATTTTATGTGTAGGGTATTTAGGGTGGCCATAAACTCAATCTGATAAAGAAATAATAGAAATATTACTAATAAACTATAGTTTAAGTGTTCAATTTAAGAAATCAAGTAAAAACATTTGTGTTAATGGTTTGATTTAGGAATGACATAATGAAAAATTTCAAACGCAAATTTCAACTATATAAACTTACAGAAAAATTAACAATACAAATGCACTTTTGTCTCGCAGTATCTTTATACCTTTACTCTTCTCTTAAGAGCCAACTGTAATGTCGGGGTGAACTGACAAAACATCAATGTAAGGACAAGATCTGACACTAAACACTACAAAACAAAAAGGCTTAAAAACTCAAGGACTAATCAAGATAATAAGACAAAGGTTAGAACAATCAGGGGAAAACATATAAAGGGGTACATGAAAAATTATAACACTACAAACTAAAAGTCCTCATACAAAACAAAATCACAGAGACAGAGACTTTGTTAGCCTCCATCTAAGCCAAAAGCACACATACACATAAAACCACCACGATGGAGGGCTGGTGCAGTTCATTTGTGATAGGTAACACAAAAAACTCAGGAACGCCCCTCATGGCAGTGACAGTACAAACAGGGATATTGCAGATAGCGGTGTTAACTTAGAATTCACTAAATTCCAGGGGTTTCATTACCACGACACAAAATGGGCGTTTCTGGAGGTGGTAGGAATAATCCCCCTTTCCAAAAAAAAAAAAGTAACAGGTCATGCGATCATTTAGAGGTCATATTTTTCATATTTCATTTTTTGCACGGCATTTCCAATCCCAGGATCAGTTCCGATAGATAATGAAGGAGAAAACAGTGATACAGGTTGCAATTTTTATGTTTTATAATCTTACATTTAAATGATTTTCGAAAACAAATAAACAACCAAAAAATTTAAAACATGCAGTAACGTCAATAGCCTAATTGCGTTTTACTGTAAATTGTAGCAAGTGTCTTTACGAAAATTAACCATGGTTTAAAAAAAGGGGGGTTTGTAGTTAATCCATAGTAACCACAAAATAATAATGGTTTTGATAAACTAACCATAGTTTAACCATGTTATTTGTAGTAAAACTGTGGTTTTACAAATGGCAATCAATCCGCAAAAAAAAAATAAACCATGGTTAATTTTAGTACTGACCGATCTTAATTAATTAACTGATGTTTTATATATGTAAGGGATAATCAATGGTTTGCCGTGCATTGAAGGATTTTAAATGCACAACCTGGAGGCAAAGAACCACCCGACGCGAAGCGCATTCAAAATCCTTTATACTACGGGGCCGTTGAATGCTTGAATCTGATTGGCTGACGAACGTTCTAAGGTGTGCAATTATTTTCAGGGAAACGCACAGCGAACGTAGTTCCAGGCAGCTCTGGACCGCATTGCATGTCCATATCACTTCGCCAAATGTTTTCTCTTCTTTCAAAGGTCTTAAAACAGCACAATAACCAAAACCCACAACAACACTGGCCAGACAAATAAATATAGTAAGCAATATGATAAAAACCGACAGATAATTTCCATGTTTTGCCACATAATTACGTTTTATTATGTAGGTAAAGCACATACTCTATCTCTCCTGCTCTCTCTCCCTCACAGACA
>NW_015659771.1:13616-18322 GCF_001515625.1 Sinocyclocheilus rhinocerous | reverse complement strand
AAACATATAAAGGGGTACATGAAAAATTATAACACTACAAACTAAAAGTCCTCATACAAAACAAAATCACAGAGACAGAGACTTTGTTAGCCTCCATCTAAGCCAAAAGCACACATACACATAAAACCACCACGATGGAGGGCTGGTGCAGTTCATTTGTGATAGGTAACACAAAAAACTCAGGAACGCCCCTCATGGCAGTGACAGTACAAACAGGGATATTGCAGATAGCGGTGTTAACTTAGAATTCACTAAATTCCAGGGGTTTCATTACCACGACACAAAATGGGCGTTTCTGGAGGTGGTAGGAATAATCCCCCTTTCCAAAAAAAAAAAAGTAACAGGTCATGCGATCATTTAGAGGTCATATTTTTCATATTTCATTTTTTGCACGGCATTTCCAATCCCAGGATCAGTTCCGATAGATAATGAAGGAGAAAACAGTGATACAGGTTGCAATTTTTATGTTTTATAATCTTACATTTAAATGATTTTCGAAAACAAATAAACAACCAAAAAATTTAAAACATGCAGTAACGTCAATAGCCTAATTGCGTTTTACTGTAAATTGTAGCAAGTGTCTTTACGAAAATTAACCATGGTTTAAAAAAAGGGGGGTTTGTAGTTAATCCATAGTAACCACAAAATAATAATGGTTTTGATAAACTAACCATAGTTTAACCATGTTATTTGTAGTAAAACTGTGGTTTTACAAATGGCAATCAATCCGCAAAAAAAAAATAAACCATGGTTAATTTTAGTACTGACCGATCTTAATTAATTAACTGATGTTTTATATATGTAAGGGATAATCAATGGTTTGCCTTGCATTGAAGGATTTTAAATGCACAACCTGGAGGCAAAGAACCACCCGACGCGGAGCGCATTCAAAATCCTTTATACTACGGGGCCGTTGAATGCTTGAATCTGATTGGCTGACGAACGTTCTAAGGTGTGCAATTATTTTCAGGGAAACGCACAGCGAACGTAGTTCCAGGCAGCTCTGGACCGCATTGCATGTCCATATCACTTCGCCAAATGTTTTCTCTTCTTTCAAAGGTCTTAAAACAGCACAATAACCAAAACCCACAACAACACTGGCCAGACAAATAAATATAGTAAGCAATATGATAAAAACAACAGATCATTTCCATGTTTTGCCACATAATTACGTTTTATTATGTAGATAAAGCACATACTATATCTCTCCTGCTCTCTCTCCCTCACAGACGCACATACATAACTTACAGTACAGAAACATACACGCGCTAACGTTGTTATCGCTGCTCTGACGATTTTATTTTAAAAGCTACATGACATTTCTCACAAGCGACTGAGATAACAACGGCGCTGGTCGTGAAGAAAATTAAATTAAAGTTCACTGCTAGTAGAGATGCTGCTGCCAAACAATTTTGAGAGACACACAGACTCAGAGAGGTAATAGACACGCACTCTCTCTCAATTCAATTAAAGTCAATTCAAATGAGCTTTATTGGCATGGCTGTGTTGCCAAAGCAATAAATATATTATACAAACATACAGATAAACGTGTGTGTAACATTTTATGGACAACAGTTTTTTGAACCTAGAAGAGTACAAGGCTGGCTGTGCACAAATGCTATTTCTAAAAAAAAAAAAGGGTCAATTCTGACTTTGCTATGACAATCTGGCACTTCTGAATCAAATAATGATCTTTAAAATAGCATCATATGACCCCTTTAAGGGTTGCAGAAGCGATCTAGCTCACATTCATCTTCTCAGAATCTAAAAGAACCGCAGACGGGTCACTGATGTGAGGCCTTTACATGGAACCAGAGGCCTGTTCTGCCCTTTTAAGGTGTTAGTTGCATTTCGGGGGAAGGGTCCATAGACCCTCATAGTTGGCCCTTTGGTTAGGTGAGGGGGCGTTAGATATTATTTGTTAAATATAACAAATAGTTGTGTGTCTGATTGGTACAAATGCTATATAATTCCCCCCCTTTCGATTGTTGTTGTCCGTCCAATAGACAACAGCAAGCGACGTCAAAGGTGCAGAACAATCAGACACACACCTGCCACTCACGGCTGGGAGACAGTGGTGGCTCTCTGGCTGTTGGTGCCTCCAGGAGTGGTTGTGGTGCCGTGGTGGATGCTGTCAGGTGGTGTGGTGTGCTGGGGTGATGTAGGCTGTAGCAAGGTGCGGGTCCTTGAGCTTATGCACCAGATGTCGAAGCTGTGTCACCTGTCATCCTGAAGTGAGTTGGTCTGGGTAAGATGGTTGTTATGGGTGATGTTAGCCAGTAGGCTATCCGTGGTACTTGCGTTTTGGCACAGCTGGGTGAAATCTGATGTTTGCGGTGTCGCTTCGCTCTTGTGGCGGCACCGACTTGAGCTGGCCTGAGTTGTGTTGGTAGAGGTTTCGCTGTTGGGCAGTTGGGCCCGTTGCTCCATTCAACATTGTCTGGCTGCTTCTGGGGTGTCGACCGGTTTTAAGGGATGCTCTTACCTTGGAGGGGTCTGATGATGTGTTGCGTCAGGCAAGGAGTCAAGCAAGTTTGTCCTTCCCAGTACTCCTCAGTTGAGTTTTGTCCTCCCTTGGAGGGGTCTGATGCTGTGTTGCGTCAGGCAAGGAGTCAGAAGTTTGTCCTTCTCAGTACTCCTCAGTTGAGTTTTGTTCAAGGAGCTCTTTTGCTAGTGTCAGCAGCTCCTGTAACTCAGAAGTAGGCGTGTCCAGCTGTCCTTGCGTAGCCTACGTTGGGCACCTGTGTGAAGGGTGTGGAGGAGGATGTTGTGGGGGACGGTCGTTGGACATACCGTGGTGTTCGCAGGGTGAGGACGGCCTTTTCCATGGCTTCTGCCAGGTTGGGTATCGTTTTTTTTTTTTTTCGATACCGGTGCCAAATCGATACTTTTAAAACGGTTTTAAAACGGTGCCTGAACCGATACTTATGAAAAAATAAATAAATAAAAATTGATGAATGATGGATTGGCCATTAGCACTATAAACACATGATGTCTGTTTCATTCATACTGGACGCCAGAGGGCACCCTCGCACAGAAAATCCACATATCCAGTCACAGAGGTAGAGAACTCATGACCCTCCAGGAAATCCCTTATATGGACAAAGGCATCGCTATTATATCTGTAACTGAGTAACCAGAACATATAAACGGTTTGAATGATAAAACAAAGACAATATACACTCTTAAAAAAATGGTGCTATATAGCACTAAAAGCAGTTCTTTGGCTTGTAATCATAGGGGAACCACTTTTAGTGCTATTTAGCACCTCATAAGAGGTGCCATATAGCACTTTTTCTCAACAATGGTGCACCAATCATAACTCATCCATGGCTCCCAGCATGCATTGCGAAATGAATAAATTATGCAGCTGCATTGTCTTAGTATTTTCTTTTATTCTTACTATTTGCTTTTATTTTTGTTGTGACTTTTTACTGCCCTGTTTTGTGATATTCAAAAATCATATCAAAATTATCAGAATATTTTGTCACCATTGCTGAGATTCCCATGCTGATTCATCATGTCTATGAGTGACAGAATTTAAACCTCTTTATAACCCATAATTCTAAAAATAGTTTATACAATTTTCTCACATTGTCATGTAGTAGCACAGAACTGCAACAATATAAAACTCATAAAAGAACTACAGATTTTGGTAAAATACAACCAGAGACTCAGACACATAAAATTATTTTACCATAAGTTTCTCGCCTCAAGGGTCAAGAGGCAAGTAAAGCAAACACTGTTCACCAAAACGGTAAGTTGAAGAAAAAAAAAAACATCTAAACCTTAATTCTCAATAAAGAACTTCTGTTTTAGATACTCCTGAAATAAAGTCTAACTGGTTAGTAATGTGTGAAGGTCAACTTATTTCGCAAGTATGGAGAACAGCGATAGATGGACGGACGCTGAAGTGCAGGCATTCTAGTAAATGTAGCACTGCCAGTTGTCGTTGGAGATTCTTAGTCCTCCTTTCCGTTCTTTCAATCGCTTTACGTATACGTCGACTTTCCATGTCCATTATTGTGAAACCCGCGAGACACAACAAACACACAGCTCCGATCACAGCATCCTCCATCCTCCTGTTGTTAACATTGTTCTTCTTTGTTTCCATTGTTGAATGCCGCGCACAAATGACGACGCTGTCGACCGGCTTACGTCACTTCTTAGTACACACTGTCGGTGCGAATGCAACCCTTTAAATAGTACTGGGAAATAGTTCGCGCAAAATTGTCCCAGTACTTTAGTACTGTACATTTAGTTCTGGAACTAAAGCGGTGCGAAAGGCCCTTAAGAGACAGATAAAGAACCATTAAAGAACTATACAGGGGCTTACAGGTTTTACAGTAGTGGTGCTATATAGCACCTCATCGACTCCAAAGAACCGCTGAAGAACCATACAGGGGCTTAACAGGTTCTTTATACGGTAGTGGTGCTATATAGCACCTTAACCACTCCAAAGAACCACTGAAGAACCTTATTTTTTTTTGAGTGTAGTTTATCTGTGTTATTTAAGCCATCTCTGGCATTTCCATAATAATTAAGTATATTTATAATAGGGTGACCATTTATTAGTTTTAAAAAAAAAAGGACAGTTGGGGGCGGGGTTCGTGGGCGGGGCTTCACCTAACTATACGCATCAAGGTTTTTTTTTGTTGTTGTTGTTTGCTTATTTTGTTTTTATAATAAATAAAAAGAAAACAAGT
>NW_015659771.1:12012-13005 GCF_001515625.1 Sinocyclocheilus rhinocerous | reverse complement strand
AATAAATAAAAATTAAACAATTCAATAGAACAGAAAAGGAACAGATAATGCTAGTGTTAGAAGGTCATTATTTATAATAAATAAAAAGAAAATAAGTGGAAAGAATAGAGAATGCTAGTGTTACAGGCTCCTTTTTTCTTTATAAATAAAACAAGTACTTAGAATAGAAATAGAATAGAGAGTGCAAATGTTAGAGGTCAAGTTTTTTAATAAAAAAAAACAAGCAGATAAAATTAGAAGTAGTATTAGAATAGAGAGTGCTAGAGTTAGAGGGTCAAATGAAGATGAAAGAGATGTGTTTTCAGCCGTTATTGCTTGGTGTGGAAAGGGCTGCAAGGTAAATCGTGCACATCTGCTGATGTTGTTTTTGAGCTAAACCATTGTGACAGAAGAGTATCTGTTTTCAGTGTTGTGTATGCAGCAGGTGGCTCTTTGGGGTGTGATTGCATGTATTTGAAAGTATCATTGGTTTCTGGTCACTCAGATGCTCCTGAAAGACTTTGTCATTCCCTTAATGTGGAAATTTTAGCTTAGTTTGTCATGTATATACTGTAGAGGTGAATTATCTTTTAAAGTTATAATGTCACCTCAGCACCTGTGTGTAGATTTAGTGACGTGACGTGACATGTGGCCAAGTATGGTGACCCATACTAGAAATTAGTGCTCTGCATTTATCCCATCCGAAGTGCGTGCACACGCGCGCGCGCGCACGCTCGCGCACGCACACACACGCACGCACGCACACACGGAGCAGTGGGCAGCCATTTACGCTGCGGCGCCCGGGGAGGAGTTAGGGGTTCGGTGCCTTGCTCAAGGGTACCTCAGTCGTGGTATTGAAGGTGGAAGAGAGCGAGTACAAGTCCGACTCTCTAACCATTAGGCCACGACTTCCCTTATAAGGAGAGATGACCATGCTGGAGTATTTTGCTGACAATTCATTGACAAATATCTGATCTTGTAAGATGTGCTCCCTTTACACAGAGTGCGTGTGAT
>NW_015659771.1:9508-11441 GCF_001515625.1 Sinocyclocheilus rhinocerous | reverse complement strand
CTTGCGGCAACCACATGTGACGACCCCGGGCTGGACTCCACTTCGTCCACGGTGAAAGCCGATCCGGCTTGGAGCATTTTACTATTAAATGCTAAATGTGGATAAAAAAAAAAAACAGGGACTTACTTCTGGGGGTAGCTGTTTCATGAGATGTGGACCGTTGCCTCCGTCTTATTTGAAGATCCAGCGGGGTTTGATTAAATTGTCCTTCATGGTAATATTAAATACACAGTATTTACAAGCAGAATCACTGAAGAAAAGAGAAACACAAGAACTACAACTGACTTCAGCCACAGCCTTAGATGAAATCAACTGAAATAAAAGAAGACATTAAATCTCTCAAGATTTCAGTAGAAGATAATTGAACAACTCCACAAACAGCATCACCAGCTTCACACATTACTAACCAGTTTGACTTTTTTTGTCATGCATCTAAAAATTTCTCATTAAGAATTAACAGAGGTTTAGATGTTAATGTTTATTGAAAAGAATAACATTTGAAGTCACCGTTGTGGAGATAAGCATTTGCTTTAGTTGGGCTCTTGACCCTTGACTTTCTAACATTGGTTTTTCTCTGTTTGATATAATTGTATGAAACATGTTTGTTATGTCAAGAAAAACCAAGATAAAATGTGATCGAGTTATATTGGCCATCTTTTGATACTGATGTAGTTGTCATGCATAGCCTGATTCACTGATGTCAATGGTGATGTGTAAGTTAGTTTCCATTAATGATCACAACAGCATTTTAAAGAAATAGAAAGAACTTTAAAAAACATTTTACCAGATAATCCGCGCCGAACATCGGGAGCGATCGAGGGGCTCGACAAGATTTTTGCTCCGATTCTCGGGAGGGGGAAATCGGGGCTAAATCGGGCTAAAAATCCTGTAGTGTGAGCCAGGCTTTAGAGTGGGACCATATATGCAGTGTTAATTTAACACTCAGGATTTTACTGTGTAGGATGTGTTAGTTTTGGAGCATTTCACTGTCAAATTTTACTATTAAATGCTATAACAATAACATGTATTTGTCCTATGAATCCACATAATGAAGGGAGGTCCCTATAATCTGAAATCAAAGCTAACAAACAATATCTTACATCCAAACCTTGCATGCCTGCTGAATGAAGTGTTTAAATTACTTTTGCCATGGAAGGTGACATTACTTCCATAACACAATAATGATTATATAAAAATCGACTGAGGACTGTACTATATTCACAGTAATTTTTGGTGGCATACCTGTTCTTTCCTCCTGTAAGTGTGACAGCTGTTGATTAAAAAAATCAAGAAGTGATGCTTTTTGACTGAAATAGTGGTTTGCCAACGATTTGCAATTTGCCAATGACTTTAGATATCACATACTTTGTACTGGTGAAGGCATGAATGTTGGTAGGTTTCTACACTGTAAAATCTAATTAGTTGGGCTTACTTAAAAAAAGCATGCAAACCGATTGCCTTGAAAAAACGAAGTAAAGTGAAATAGGAATAGTATGTTGTACTGACAGATGCTTAGTTAGTATAGTTTACTTACACGAGAGTTCTAGTAACTAAAAAAGAACTGTAGGGGGTACTTGATCCTTTCATTTAGATTCACTCATGACTTAGTATAGCTACAGTTGCTTTGTTTTACAGTTGTTGATTTTATTTGACAATTTTATTTGCTGTCTTGTGTCAGTAGTAGCACAACAAAAAGAGCAAATAAAATGGTTATTGTTACAGGTAATGAAAATAAATTAAATTATTACCATTGTTGTGATTCACGTGCTGAATGTTTAAGTCTGTGTGTGACTTTAGCATATTACCACTCACTATTTAAGGTTTATATAAACCTAAATAAAAACATCTCAGGGTATTTATGAAAAAAGAAATTTGATAAAGTTCATTAATAACCACTCACTAAAAATACACTAATGCTTTAATTAGAAGATAG
>NW_015659771.1:0-9332 GCF_001515625.1 Sinocyclocheilus rhinocerous | reverse complement strand
GCTGTTTTGCGGTCGCGCATTGGCTATTGTGAAAGTACTGACGTAATCATACAGCCGTCATCATCCCGATTTCAATCCTAAATATCAAACATGTTTGATATGATCGGGGCGGCCCCGATTTGTGTGCGAGCAGATCGGGAGGTGCAAGATTCGATCTGTGAACGCCTCACATTACCAGATAATCCGCGCCGAACATCGGGAGCGATCGAGGGGCTCGACAAGATTTTTGCTCCGATTCTCGGGAGGGGGAAATCGGGGCTAAATCGGGCTAAAAATCCTGTAGTGTGAGCCAGGCTTTAGAGTGGGACCATATATGCAGTGTTAATTTAACACTCAGGATTTTACTGTGTAGGATGTGTTAGTTTTGGAGCATTTCACTGTCAAATTTTACTATTAAATGCTATAACAATAACATGTATTTGTCCCATGAATCCACATAATGAAGGGAGGTCCCTATAATCTGAAATCAAAGCTAACAAACAATATCTTACATCCAAACCTTGCATGCCTGCTGAATGAAGTGTTTAAATTACTTTTGCCATGGAAGGTGACATTACTTCCATAACACAATAATGATTATATAAAAATCGACTGAGGACTGTACTATATTCACAGTAATTTTTGGTGGCATACCTGTTCTTTCCTCCTGTAAGTGTGACAGCTGTTGATTAAAAAAATCAAGAAGTGATGCTTTTTGACTGAAATAGTGGTTTGCCAACGATTTGCAATTTGCCAATGACTTTAGATATCACATACTTTGTACTGGTGAAGGCGTGAATGTTGGTAGGTTTCTACACTGTAAAATCTAATTAGTTGGGCTTACTTAAAAAAAGCTTTTTTTTTTAATTCACCATTATAGTGATTAGCGTTCCCTTTGGTTGTGCACTTTGAACTTGGCATTCATTACTATAATTTTTTTCCTGTTAATGCAGTTATGCATCATGAAGTCAAAGTTATATGATTTCAAAGAAAGAAAAATAATAAATAGATTGTTTTTAGAATGTGACTTATCTTCTAATTAATGCATTTATTGTGTGTGTTTATTAAAGAACTTTATGAAATTTCATATTTCATAAATTCCGTGAGGTGCTTTTATTTGGGTTTATATAATCCTTAAATCGTGTGTGGAAATATGTTAAAGTCACACACAGACTTAAACATTCAGCAGGTGAATCACAACAATGGTAACAGTTCAAGTTCATTTATTTTCATTAATTGTAACAATAACCATTTTATTTGCTCTTTTTGTTGTGCTACTACTGACACAAGACAGCAAATAAAATTGTCAAATAAAATCAAGAACTGTAAAACAAAGCAACTGCATAATTTATTCATGCCGCAATGCACTCTGGGAGTCAGTGAGTAGCTATATTAAGTCATGAGTAAACCTAAATGAAAGGATCAAGTACCCCCTACAGTTCTTTTTTAGTTACTAGAACTCTCGTGTAAGTAAACTATACTAACTAAGCATCTGTCAGTACAACATACTATTCCTATTTCACTTTACTTAGTTGTTTCAAGGCAATCGGTTTGCATGCTTTTTTTAAGTAAGCCCAACTAATTAGATTTTACAGTGTAGGTGTGATTTGAACATCCACTGAGAATAAGCGAAACAATGATTAAGGTTCAATAACTATTAAAAGGAAACAGTCATTTTTTATAGCATGATTCTTTTTGTAATATTAAACACAGCAGTCAAAAACTGACAACTTAATGTAGTGTTGAATAGGTCAGGGGTCGGGCACGTTTCATCTAAATGTGTTGGGCACAAAACCTGACCTTTATCACAAACAAGGACATATGACAAATTAGAACATTAACAAATTTGTAGAATGTTTAACCCATATCTACACAAGTCACAGCAGTTTATTGTACCTCTGTTGTACCTTTGTTTTACTGTTTGAAGAACGTGCAGAGCCTCCATATGGTTTGTGTTGACCCTCAACTGTAAATTAAATTAAATTGATATTAACCCCCCGAATAAAAACTCAAATTTGTTAAATCAGGTAAGAATATTTTCAAACTGAGAACTTACCTGGCTGTGGTTTTGGTTGGTTATATTTTGGAGGTGGCTCTGGGTAGGACACAGTCCTTTTAACAGCTTGTTTATTTTTTATTTCGATCAGGTTCTGCTTTTCATTTGTACAAAAACAAATTATGTTAATCCAACGCTGTTATGGCTAAGCTTGTAATACGGAACAGTTTTTAAAATATTACATTAACTACTAAACTGAACTATTACACAACTTTTACTGCAGAGCTCTTAAACAATTCTGATCAATTTCACATAACACCTAATTTAACATACGTGCAATGATTAGGCAATCAAATCATTGTAATTCCAGAACAAATACCGTTTCAGGGTTTATATTCCAATGTCTTTATTTTTTATTTAATTAATTTTTTTGGAATGCTCACAGTAATGTCAAGAAAGAGTTACAAGAGGTAGTGGATGAACATCTCCCCTATGACATGAGACAACCTTTCAGAACACCAGAAGTCACCATCACTAGTTGAAAAAGTAAAAGTAGGCAACTCACGTTTTTTGGATGGAAGGAGACTCTGACTGAGCTGTGTCAAGTCAATATCAGTCACGTCACTGTCATCTTCAAGGTCCAAGTCTAAATTGAATAAAACAGAAATAAATTAGTGACATTTTGAGGTTGACATATGAACAATAGTGCATGACTGCAGTAACACATGATTATCTAAAGCATCTTTGAAACACAAAATAATACTGTACCATTAACAAAGTCATGGTAGACTTTCCTCTTTCTAGTCCTTTTTGCCTCTCCCCGATTGTCCATTACCTAAAAAATAAAACAAGAGGATAGAGTTTAACTTTCAGCACACTACATTCTGTCCATTTATTCCAAAAGCAGAAAAGCAATTTGACATTAGTTTGCATTATGCATGCTAGTAATTGTATATACAAAAGTATAATAATTGTTTTATGTATTTTTGTGTTTGTATGAATTATACCTAAGTCATAGCATGCTGACCACTGTTAACCACAAGATTAAAAACACCAGGTGGATTTAATGTTGTTGTTAAATACTGTGTTATGTGCCTTTCCAATCCCACTCCTTTCTAAACTGAAGCACCAGTGGGAAAATTATTATAAACAATGTATTTATTAATAATAGTTATTACCAAGTAATTCTGGTGTGTGCAGCTGAGGGAATATAGCGTAACCCTGTTTGTACGGGAGACACACAGCCTTTCTGTACACTGTAAAAAATGATCGTGATTTTAACGGTAAAAGACTGTAGAAATGCCACAGTAAAAACCTGTTAAATGATTTACAGTAAGTTTACTTTCAGTATACGGTGAATAACTGTAATAGATCTAACCTTTGTTTTCGAGAAAGTAGCCTCAGAGTCAACACGCATAGACTGTCTGAAATCACACCCTACACCCTCATTCACTATTCCCTACATTAGTTCACTATATAGTCCACTAGACCGAGTGATTGAAAGCAAATGAGTAAATTCAGACACTGATGAACATCTGCTGTTAACAAGCAGAATCACTGAAGGAAAGAACAAGAAACAAAACTATAACTGACTTCCAGTCACAGCCTTAGACGAAATTAACCAAAATAAAACAGCAGAGGAGGATAACACAACTCCACAAACAGCATTACCAGCTTCACTCATTACTAACCAGACTCACTTTATTTCTGTGATATATCTACAAAAATTCTTTGAGAATTAATCGAGGTTTATATTGTATTGAAAATGTTTTGTTTGGCCTCACCATTTTGGCGATCAGTGGTTGCTTTAGTTGGGCTCTTGACCCTTGACTCTCTAACGTCAGTCTTTTTGTGCTGTTGTATCTGTGTATGTAGAGCACATTTGTTATGACAAGAAGAGCTGAGAGAAATTTTTTTACTATTAATATTTATTACATTAACTTTTTTTTTGGTTGTCACCAATCTTGAGATTCATAGGCTGACTGCTGATGTCTGTGTGCGTTTAAATTCTGCCATAGTACAAAGCTTTTGTTTGTGCATATTGTGCTTAGGAATGTTTCACAATGATTGCGGTAGTATCAGTGGTGCAACTCAAGAGTATTAGTTATATATTACACACTTAATAAGACATTAAACATTAGGTGAGATCAGTGAATCACACTAGTTCATGATGGTCTTGACATCACAAACACCAGTTTTATCTGATCATAGATTCTTTAGGCTTTTCTTGCTACAAAAACTGTTAAATAAACGCAGCTAATTTAAGCAATCAAAGAAAAACTATTTTTAAAAAGTCAAGGTTCAAGAGCCCAACTAAAGCAAACACTGACCGCCATTATGGTGACTTCAAATGAAAGTACAACACCTAAAATCTCAATAAGAGCTTTTGTACACATATGACAGAAATAACGTCACACTGGTTAGTAATAAGAAGCTGGTGATGCTGTTTGTGGAACTGTTTAATCCTCCTCTGCTGAGATCTTGATAAATTTAAATTCAATTGATTTCATCTTTGGCTTTGGCTGTAAGTTGTGTTTCTCTGCTCTTGTTTCTCTTTCCTTCAGTGATTCTGCTTGTTAACAGGTGTTCATCACTAATGCTCAATCCTCATTTAATTATCTCATTAACTTCATCACCGCTTCAGTGTCACTTCAATACTCTGTAGTGTGGACACATATAAGTGCTCTATAAAACTGAGGATTTTGCTTTGGGATTAAAGGGGTTAAATGAGTGAGATGAAGAAAAACACACTGTGAAATGTATTTTTTACAGAAATATACTGTTAATTTAATTTATGGAAGCAAACTGTAAAATACTGTAGATTACTCCAATAGTATGTTCCTGCACAACCGGAGGCTGCAGTTTCAGGACCGCAGTTCTAGGACCCTATTCTTTTGTAACAGCGCCACCTACCGAATTGGATCACTAAAGATGGACGACATGGACAGCAATCAGAGTGAGTAACTTTACCGATTTTCAATTAAGTTTTATTTTATAACCTTAAAACGATGCAAAGTTTACGTAGCCAACGTGAGAACTGCTAAGAAATAATAATTAATTCCCGATTGCTAGTTTTATTGATTATTACGATGTTTTTAATTCGTGGGCATGATTTAATTAAGCTAAACCTTGTTGACATAATGACTACAATAAGTAAATCTAGCCAGCACATTAATTAAACTTAAAAAGATGATAAAAGCATGTTGATGTGAGATGTGTCAGATTTACCTGTAGCTTACTGTATTAGTGTGAAAACTTGTTTGATACTCATTGTTTTAGCATATTAGTTAAGTATAAATCATCTTTCATAATTAAACTGGGCTCATTGCTTGGTTGCACCACAATATGTGTTATTAGCCTGTCCTTTTGGCAGTACTTTAGATTGATCTGGTTGATGTTTGAAGGCATGGTCAGCGGTTTGCCTTCTGGACTGATGAGGCCAGAAACTTGCTCCAAGGAACTCTTCAGCCAGTGTACAGAGTGCTATCTCAGAGGAGATCCACATTCAGGCTGTCGATGACCACACTGCAGAGGTAAAGAGACTGCTGGACTTCATTGTAAAGTTACAGGGATCTGAGGAGCATTTAGTGGTACTTAAACAATGTTCACATTTAATCATCATTACAAACAAACTCATAGTAAAGGTTCACCAAGGGCCTTAATTAGGAATAACATTAACAATATCTTTTAACTATGCTGCAAATTATTGTATCTTTATCTTAAATGTATCAATTTCCTCAAAATAACTGTTTTTGCTCGATGGTTTGCCCATAGGGTGTACTCAGTGGGAAGCCCTCTAAGGTCTCATAAGCTAACCTCTTCCCGAGTGCCTGTCTATCTCGACAGTGAGGAACAACTGTCCTGTTTGCCTATCTGAGAGGAGTGCTGCATAGGACACCAACACAACTGAGCTTCACAGATGAAGTGCAGAGGTATGCCGGACCATGTAATGTGTTTGTGAGTGTCCTGCTCCTGCACTTACAAAATCTACTGTATAAACTGCATGCTGGTGCTACTCGTGTATGGACCAATGTATAATGGCTTGCTGTTCAGTAGTGCTATAATAGTATACTTAAATTAACTGTTTTTTCATAGGCCATCATATATGCCCTGGCTGTCCTACGGAATTTCTCATTGCAGGAGGCTGAGCAGGTCTTCCTTTCTGGTCCGGATTATCATTACAGGTCAGAGTAGAATATGAATTATTTTTGCACAATGCCCAGTGCACCTTTTGTTACTGATATTTCTGTTAACCCAACAGTGATTGTTCTCTGATAACTATTTCAGTGAAGTGGAAGATTTTAATAGAAGGATTGACGGTAACACTTTCTATGAAGCCTGTATTTATAATACATTATAAGGTTATTCTTAAAGCATTATAAGGAATGAATAATGCATTATAAGAAACCTTATAATATGTTGCATCATCTTATAAATAATCGTAAGAACAGTTTTAATGTATTATAATACTTATTTGTGGTTAAGTGTATGATGATTTATAACACACAATGAACACATTGCATCCACTTAAGTTACAATGGATTATATTTCTCATAGTTATAATGTATTATAGGTCTCATATCTTGCCATTGTTTAAGATCTGCACAATAACTTAGTACATCTTATTTGTGTTTTTACTGTAAAATAACAAATACAAAGTCTTCATGAAAACATTCCAAAATGCTTTAATGTGGTCTTATTATTATTAAGTGCTCTTTGTCTGCTTTAAGTGAAGTAACTTCACTGTACTTAAAGCAGACAAAGACCACTTATAAATAATAATAATAATATTTTTTCTCAAACAGCCATAAGATCTGATATCAGATCAGATGAATGTGTACACATTTGCTTTGAACTATTTTTATTGTAATATCAATTTGATTATTTTGATGGTAGCCTTTAGACAACTGTTGATAAGTAACTCTGCGACTACATGTCAACTAGCAGTCATTAGAGTATTAGTAGACTGTATGCTAAATATCTGCTAACACTTTTTTTGATGGTTCCCCAACAGATATTCTACTCACTATAAGCAACTTTGCAAGTACATCAATTTATTCTACCAACCCTAACCTTAACTAAGCCTACTAATACTCTAATGAGAGTTAGTTGATGTAGTTGCAAAGTTGTTTATAGTCAATAGACTAAAGGGGACCATCAAAATAAAATGTAATCTAATAAAAAAACACACGTTGCATTTTTTTCATTTGAAAGTATTACAACTGATCTTAAACTAGCTCACAGCAAAATTAATATTAACCTCACAGGAAACACTCAAAACAACACTCAACCACTCCTAACCACTCACAAGATGTAGTAAGATACTGTCCAGATCTTAAATAAACAATGTCAAGATAATCCATTATAAATTAAGTGGATTTATTATGGTATTCATTGTGTGTTATACGTAATCATACTCTTAAAAGTTATAACCACAAATGCGTATGTATTATAATGTATTATAAATGTTATGATTATTTATGAGATGATACAACATATTATTAAGCTTTTTTATAATGCTTTATGCATTAATTATAATGCCTTAAGAAAACCCTTATAATGTATTATAAATACAGGCTTCATAGAAAGTGTTACCGGATTGACAAACAATTGAGGAAAGAAGAGAGAACATTCAGTTTGTGGGTTTTGCTCTTATATACTTACATTTGGAGTTTGGAGTTAGATGTTAGTAACATGATTATTCTGTTTGGTTCTCTCTCTCTCTACAACCCCAACAGTGCATAAGTGTTAAATCAGAAATATATATTACAGAGTTAAACATGTTAAAGCAAATGTTTCTTATTTAATTCTCCCTCCTTCTCTCTCTCTCTTTTTTTTATCTCTCTCAGGAGTTGAAGCCTACAGCCTTTCTGTCCATGCAGCAACTGATGGAAAAGGGGGTCTTTTTTTATGATGTTGTATTATGTGTTATTGCAAAAATGAGTATATACAGTATATAAATATGCATTCTTGAATCATTCTTGAGTCTTGTGTCTTGCCTCTCTACAAACTTTTAAATATCTGGCTGTAATTTAGTGACTGCAAATGCTGATTTCATTTGATTCCATCTTTATTATACCTGATAATGAGCTAGTTAAACTTAAGGGGGCTAATCAATATACAGTATATTTCAAGAAACTAAGACTTAAGGTACTCCACTTTTTCAGTTGTTTAAAGACTGAAATACATTTTTCATTTATATTTTAAGTGTAAATTCATTTAAATTTAAAATTGTTAACTCAAAGCAGGTATTACACACTTTGTAATTAACATCTGAAGCATTTATAAATCAAAAATCACAATTGAAAAAAAAAATAAATAAATTCTGAGATTCAATATCTTTAACAACATGTACAAACATTACTACAAACTAAACCACCAGGGTCCTAGAAATGCGGTCCTGAAACTGCAGCCTCCGCTATATTATCCAATTCGGTAGGTGGCGCTGTTACAAAAGAATAGGGTCCTAGAACTGCGGTCCTGAAACTGCAGCCTCCGCTATATTATCCAATTCGGTAGGTGGCGCTGTTACAAAAGAATAGGGTCCTAGAACTGCGGTCCTGAAACTTGGCAACCACAGCTGCCGGTATTTCACCGTAAAATCAAGAAAAGAAAACAGCAAAATACTGTAAAACCTAACAGTCAACTTCCTGTTGTGTTTTGTGGGTCACCATTGTGCTGGAGAGCAGAGCCTGTGTTTAAATAAAGTACGGACAGAAAAACACTGATGTTATGCTGCTTGTTGTTTTATTTAAAGGCAATAACTGTGTAATTATTGATTCTCTTCAATAATTTCAATCACTCATGAATGTGTGCTGCTGTTATCTGCAAGAGATTTGAGTTGAATTTATGCTTTTAATGACTTTGCATAAATCGGTAGGTTTTTCTTCATGGATTTAAGCAAAATAGTTTTTAAGACCAATATGCAACCATAGCTGCAGGTTTTTTACTGTAAATTTAAATGAAGCATTTTGTTGATTGTCACAATTGTTGAGATTCATATGCTGGTTCTTGATGTCGCTGTGCATCTAAATAGAACAAGAGTTCAATTTTTTATATGTATAACATACATTTTACAATTAATTTAAACAGTTCTGTAAAACCTAAAATGTTGCTACCATATTTTTCACGGTAAAGTTCTGGCAACCACAGCTGCCGGTATTTTACTGTAAATTTAAACAAAGCATTTTGTTGATTGTCACAATTGTTGAGATTCATATGCTGGTTCTTGATGTCTCTGTGCATCTAAATAGAACAGGAGTTCAATTTTTTATATGTATAACATACATTTTACAATTCATTCACTATATCTATTAGAGCAGTGTTTCTCAACCCTGGTCCTGGGCGCCCCCCAACA
>NW_015659770.1:0-470 GCF_001515625.1 Sinocyclocheilus rhinocerous | reverse complement strand
AGCCACTGCGAAAGCCCTATCACCCTTTGATTTTAATCTTGTTTTAAAAAACCTCCAAATTCATCCTGTGAAAACCATTTTGAAATCGGACACTGCGTTACCATGGAAATTGTACTTTAAAATCTTTTAGCGGGCTCCTCCCCCTTAGTGGGAGGTGTCATATTATTAGTCTTTTAGAATCAAAACTTTTCATAATCTTGACAAAATACATATCGTTGGAAAGGTCTGAGTCTCAATATCCCATATTTGGTGGTTATTTTGTCATAGAAGTAATTTTAGAGAGAAATTGATACATTTGTGACAGAAAAATGCATCAAAAAATTCAATGGAGTTTGGATGGCACCCAGTGGCTGTTTGTGGTATAACGCCTAAACAAAATTGCATAGGAACCTCAAATTTTTTTTTTATCAACTTCAAATTTGGAACATACGGAGCCCCTAAAGGGACATGGTGGTGGGGAAAAAATTCGG
>NW_015659769.1:411-563 GCF_001515625.1 Sinocyclocheilus rhinocerous | reverse complement strand
TGCGGAAACCATCTCTGCACTGCTGCAGACGCACCGCTCGTGGAATGCACTGCCGGACAGCAACTGTGCAGTGTGCGTGCTTTATTAATCCGATAACATGAGCGCGGAAAACGCACCACACACATACGCACTGCAAACGGAGTAATGTGAAC
>NW_015659769.1:0-295 GCF_001515625.1 Sinocyclocheilus rhinocerous | reverse complement strand
AAAGTAATGCAATTTATAAACTTTAGTGACGATGTGACACTGCCTCGATTGTGCAAGTGACAATCCTGTGTCAACTGTGCAGCGTGCAGCTCGCTTATAGACAGACGTGATGTGGTGATTTGAAGACATTTGTGTATTTTGAGAGAGCGCGTGCGCGGTCATTCACTCTCGCTGTTTGTGAAATTACGTCTCACACAATGTTTTCAAATTACTTTATAATTATCTATAATTATTATTTATAAATATCTGCTGAAGGTGAGTACCTCACCTTCAGCATTATAATGATTTCACCCGC
>NW_015659768.1:0-520 GCF_001515625.1 Sinocyclocheilus rhinocerous | reverse complement strand
TATGAACGCAGTCCAGCGGGGGCAGGGGGAGGGGGGAGCAATCGACCCAAGTGTGAAAGCACCCTAGATCGCGATGGAAAAGCAGACAGCAACAGGTCCGGGGGAAAAACGTTCCTGGGACTGTTCCAGGTAGGTCCGGGGGAAAAACGTTCCTGGGACAAATTGTTCCAGGTAATTTCGGTGGAAAAGCGGCTTATGACAACTAATCTACAGCATTCAGTGATTTGTGCAGCGGTCACTCACTGCTGTTTCCGGGCGGCTGCAGGCTGTGTTTGGTGACGATGCACCAGCCCACAGGGAACATGTCCCTGGAGTCATAGCGGCACCAGTAATCGAACGCCCCCCTCCAGCCGTCAAACATCACGAACACCTCTTCCCCCTTCACCTCGCCGATGGTGGCCGGACAGATCAGGTACGGGTTCTTCTTGTCCACGGCCTCCAGCTTCATGCCGGGCTTGAAGCCGTTCTGGGGCGTCCGCAGCGGCTCCTGATAGAGTTACAGAGCGTCAGTGTCACCAAA
>NW_015659767.1:349-1020 GCF_001515625.1 Sinocyclocheilus rhinocerous | reverse complement strand
AGGGAATTCTGTGCATACTCGGCCCAAGGGAGGAAACGGCTCCAGAAGTCGTGACAGTAGTGACAGTATGCCCGGAGGTAACGTCCGAGTTCCTGGATCTTCCTCTCAGTCTGGCCATTTGTCTGGGGATGGTAGCCTGAGGATAAGTTGACCGTGACCCCTAGTAGCCGGAAGAATGCCCTCCAAACGCGGGAGATAAACTGAGGTCCCCTGTCAGAGACTACATCCTCGGGGACTCCGAAGTTTCTGAAGACGTGAGTGAATAAACTTTCTGCAGTGTCGAGAGCGGTTAGAAGTCCTGGGAGGGGAATTAGCTTACAGGCTTTGGAAAAATGATCTACAACCACCAAGATGCAGGTATTCCCCTCGGAGTTGGGTAAGTCAGTCACAAAATCGATTCCCAGGTGAGACCAGGGTCGATGGGGAATCGGCAGGGGCACTAGCTTGCCTACGGGGAGGTGACGAGGGGTCTTGGACATGGCGCAGACTGAGCAACCTCGGACGTACCTGATGACATCCTGGGTCATACTGGGCCACCAGTACCGAGCTTGGAGGAGCAAGAGGGTCCGTTGGCTGCCTGGGTGTCTAGAGCCCGGTACATTGTGAACGAAGCCCAGAAGGGATTGTCGTTGGGGAGTGGGCACATACGTTTTCCCTTCTGGGCCTCCCGG
>NW_015659767.1:0-269 GCF_001515625.1 Sinocyclocheilus rhinocerous | reverse complement strand
TGAATGGGGCTTACAATCAGGGCTGGAGGGAGAATGGGCTCAGGATCGGAAGGTGTGTCTGGGGAGTGCATGCGTGAGAGGGCATCGGCTTTATTGTTACGATTCCCGGGACGATAGGTGATGGTGAACTGAAACCTGGTGAAGAACAATGCCCAGCGGGCTTGGCGTTGGTTAAGTTTATTGGCTTCTCTGAGGTATTGGAGATTCTTGTGGTCGGTAATGATTGTGAACGGATGGTTTGCTCCCTCCAGCCAGTGCCGCCACTCCTC
>NW_015659766.1:0-937 GCF_001515625.1 Sinocyclocheilus rhinocerous | reverse complement strand
GTCAGCATTCAAATGAAGTTTATCATGAATAAATGTTACATAAAGAGCATAATATAAAATAGGCCTACAAGAAAATATTTTTATCCATCCTACAGTCTTGTAAGTCCATTAACTGATCGTCTTTTTCCATATTTGTATCCATCCTACAGTCTTGTAAGTCCATTAACTGATCGTCTTTTTCCCATAATATTTGTATATTCTTATTATTATTAGCCTATTATTATTGATTATATTTTTATATTCATTTATATTCATTTTTTCCCCCTTCATTTCGATCTCTTTACTTAACGTTCTGAATACTTTTGTAGCCTATTGTAAATGCTTGACATGCCAATAAAGCTTTGATTATGCTGACTGGAATTTTTGCTGGAATGCAGTTTAAATTTAACATATATTTCATTTTATTTCGGCTAATTAATAGACCATAATTATAAACACTATAGTGTTTTGTTGAGGAATTAATCATTCACGTAGTTTTATTAATCATTTGTAAATGATAACACAACACGCTCATTTATCATCACACATGGGCATAAATACAATCATAAAGTCAAAACTTTATTGGCATAATTGACAGGCGTTTATTTTGAAAATATATGGTAGACTAGCAAATGCTAGCATAATTATACAAAACATTAACTAGGTAAAGCGATACACAAATTGAAAGGGGAAATAAGCATATATAACAATAAATATAAAAATATAGACCTAATAGGTTCATGTAATAATAATAATAATAATAATATACAATCCAAAAATTAAATGTTTAATGTGAATAAAAATGTTTTATCCATTTTTGATAATCCCGGGTTGCTATGGTCACGCAGGTTTGTTTACGCATTAAACTCGTGGCCACGAGAAATAATATGTAGTTCCCTCAACATAAGAAGTTGTGGCCACGAGAAATGGATGTCGTTCCCTCAACATAGCATCTCGA
>NW_015659765.1:692-845 GCF_001515625.1 Sinocyclocheilus rhinocerous | reverse complement strand
AAAATCTAGTGATCATGGGCTATCTCATATAGGCTATTGCATATATAAATGTAAATTACATTTATATTTAGTCATTTAGCAGACACTTTTATCAAAAGCGACTTACAAATGAGGACAGTGGAAGCAATCAAAATCAACAAAAAAGCAATGATA
>NW_015659765.1:0-230 GCF_001515625.1 Sinocyclocheilus rhinocerous | reverse complement strand
CAAGCTTCTAGAGGGCACATAAGTCTGAAGTAATGAATTTAGGTAAAGGGGTGCAGAGCCAGTGGTGGTTTTGTAGGCAAACATTAATGCCTTGAATTTTATGCGAGCAGCTATTGGTAGCCAGTGCAAATTGATAAACACGTGTGACGTGCATTCTTTTTGGCTCATGAAAAATGTATCTTGCTGCTGCGTTCTGAATTAATTGTAAAGGTTTGATAGAACTGGCTGGA
>NW_015659764.1:0-903 GCF_001515625.1 Sinocyclocheilus rhinocerous | reverse complement strand
TTCCAAGAAAAAAACATCGTCTTATATTCGGGTCAATACAGTATTTTATTATTTTAATTATTTATGCAAGTACTTTTTTGCCTTAAGAACAGCTGGTGGAGCATTGATGTTTCAATCACTCGCCTTCTACTGGCAAAAAGTGTCTGTCCTTGAGCAAGACACACCTAAAGATTAACTGCACTTATTGTTGTATCCGTGCATGGCTGGTGTTGGTGTGATTGGGTGAATGACAGACAATCGGGACAAACTCTTAAGGACTTGTTTTATAAGATGGACCCAGATTTTATTTTATTTTTTTCTTCAAAAGTAAATATAAAGATTCTATTATAGAATTGTATGTATAAAATTGTTTTATAATTGCTTTATTTAAATTTTTTCTTTTATATTATGTACTACTGAATTTTTTTTTTTAAGGTATAATCTGTTTGCCATGAAATAGCCTGTGAAGCTGATGACAGACATTCTTTATCATGATCTTTGCTGAAACAATTTTTTTTTATTAGCATTTATATTTATTTATTATTTTATTGCTTGCAATTTTCAGTGGAAAACTTTTCTGAGGACCTTTTTGCAACACCACCTACCTCTAAGCGTAGCAAGTACACTTGTTGCAAATACAAATAAATAATGGTTTCACATTTTCATTACCTTTACATTGCATTAAACTTCAAACCTGCTTGCATATTATGCAAAGTATGACATTGTGTACATAGTGTATTATTAAAAACATTAATGTATTGAAATATTTCAATAGGTGCTCAGATGACTCCATTGGATGACACCCACATGTCTACACCAACAAGTAGGACATAGAATGTAGACTTGAGCCTCGTGTAACAAACTGCAAATTTAGTTTGTTATATGATGCTTTTCTGTAGGGTGCAGTTGACTTCGTATGCTGCA
>NW_015659763.1:0-405 GCF_001515625.1 Sinocyclocheilus rhinocerous | reverse complement strand
GGTTGTTCTGCACGCTTAATAAACAAACTCCAGCTGGTCCAAAACACAGCAGCTATTCATCTAAATGAATTCAAATGCAAGTCTAAGTCAGTAACCCTTGTTTTTGTTTAATTTTGTTATCATCGAGTACAGCGCTGTTTGTCGACTTAAACACTTAGCATTTGAGGAAAACAAATTCACCAGAGTGATTTCGTGTTTTTGTATGTTTGTGTGAATGATTGTTTCGATGTTTGTAGTGATAATGTTGCTGTTACTGAATCTCTCGTGATCTGTGAGAGGAATGGATGTGAACTGATATAATATATAACGTTATTTATCTTTTGAGATTTATCTTTTGCAGCTCAAATTTGTTATAGTTACTTTACATGCACTGTAAAAAGTAATGAGTTGAACTTACTTGGAAAA
>NW_015659762.1:0-453 GCF_001515625.1 Sinocyclocheilus rhinocerous | reverse complement strand
GAGACATGAGAGTTAGAGATCAGTGTTGTGATTTGAATTTTTTTTACAGGAGAGAGCACTAAGTTTACCTGTCGGAGAACAGCGGGCAAACAACAAACGATAAAGGACATTCCTACTTGGTCTTGTAAGTATCTGTGTTTTCATTTTGACATGTGTTCATTATTTATCTATATTATTTGTTATCATGTTTAGGAACCGTGACATTTTAGTGAAGGGAGCAGATCGTAGTTGATAGTGATCTGTGACTAGGCCCACGGTTCAGCATGCATGTGTTCAGAGGATTACTTGCTAAATTTAATAGAGTAAAAGTTTTATCATTTGTATGTGTTTACAAACTCAATCGATTTTAAAACAGCCAAGAAGAGGCGAAAGAGCAAACAACAGAACAAACCACTTTGACAAAGATTAATCTTAATTTATACAGTGAACACACTCAGAAGAATTGGAGAAACT
>NW_015659761.1:0-532 GCF_001515625.1 Sinocyclocheilus rhinocerous | reverse complement strand
CAGCTGGTTCATCCTACAAGAGAAAAGGAAGGTGTTTTAAATATTCGTGTAAAAATAGTAACAAAAAATGTACAGTACAAATAGCTGTATTCAGTTTACAGTTGTTTATACCAACAGCACATTTAGCCATTTTCCAGCTTGCATGTAAAATTCAGAAACACTCTAATACTTACAAACTGCTGGCACCTTACAGCTGGAAGAGCAAAATATGTCCCGGATGTGGAGGGATATGAATGCTTTTCCGACGACTGTGGACTTGTTAGTAGTAACATCATATGCTTGTGTAATTTGTCCTCTTGTCCAGTGGTTTTTTCAACACCAGTTTTCATTGGCTTCTGAGGTGTTGATTGTGGAACATCTTTTAGTCCGATGTCTGCACCAAGGCACTCTGTTTCTTGACCTTCGTCTGACTCGTGTTCTGCAGGCTGATCTGGTTCCTGTTGGCTTTCCTAAGAATATACAGTATTGCTCCAAAGTCAATACTATTAGGAGCTATACTAACTTGAATACACACTGTGTATTATTATTATTA
>NW_015659760.1:0-502 GCF_001515625.1 Sinocyclocheilus rhinocerous | reverse complement strand
CTATAGTGTTGATAACATGAATTGAATAAAAGATGGCGCACTACACGCCTATCAACACTACCCTAAGTCCGTACTGTATGCAGTCAGCGTTATTTCTCTGAATGATCAATGATGTAACCATGAATACGATGTATTTCTTTTTGTCCGGATTGAGCAAAATCTATTTCAGACATGCAAATTCTGTGGCATTTTAGTTTCCATAAGAGTAAAATGTTATATATATATTAATTATTAATTTAACCAACATTGAAATCATTAACTGCTTCCAAAGTTTCCATTGTTCCACTTCCATTGTTAATAAAATCTTTTTTGAAACATTTGCAGTTACAAATAAAAACAATATAACAACATAATTACATAAACAGTGAATAATTGCACAAGGTGAATTAAGGTATATGCACAAAGAAAGTTAAAAATGTTATTCAGATTTCAGAATAAGCACCTTGTCATTTCTAACACATTTGTTGAGGATCTCGTCCATCTGATGTTCATCATGTTCATA
>NW_015659759.1:0-879 GCF_001515625.1 Sinocyclocheilus rhinocerous | reverse complement strand
ACTGTTAATTTCATCAATGCATTGGCAGAGGGAGTCAATGGGACTAGGTAAATCTGGGTATCATCAGGATAGCTGTGATAGGCAATTTGGTTCTTTCTCGTTATTTTACTTAGTGGGAGCATATACAGGCTAAACAAGAGCGGTGCAAGAATTGAGCCTTGTGGGACTCCGCATGTCATGGACGTCCACTTAGACTTATGCTCTCCTATACTCACATAATAACCTCTCCCTTCTAAGTATGACCTGAACCATTTGATTACCATCCCAGAAAGCCCGACCCAGTTTTCCAGTCTCTCTAGTAGTATGTTATGATCGACAGTGTCAAACGCAGCACTGAGATCTAGTAGTACCAGCACTGATACTTTGCCAGAATCAGAATTTAAGCGAATATCATTTATTACCTTAATGAGCGCTGTCTCTGTGCTGTGATGCGGTCAGAAACAAGATTGAAAATTGTCCAGGTATCCATTTGAGTTTAAGTATTTGTTCAGCTGATTAAAGACTACCTTTTCAATAATCTTTCCTATAAAAGGAAGGTTTGATATTGGTCTATAGTTGCTCAATATGGTGTTATCAAGATTGCTCTTTTTCGGAAGGGGTTTAACAACTGCAGTTTTCAGGGAGTTTGGAAACGTCCCAGAAAGAAGTGAGGCGTTCACCACTTCTAAGAGATCTGCTTCCAAACAGTTAAGCACCCTTTTGAAAAAATGTGTGGGAAGTGTGTCAAGATAGCAGGTTGATGATTTAAGGTGCTGTACTATTTCTTCCAAAATTTTGCTATCAATTTCTTCAAAAGCAGACATAGTATCTTCTTTTTCGTATTGTGGTCGAATATGTCTGACCTCTGCATAATTTGGGGATGTGCTAATCGCCTTCCTG
>NW_015659758.1:0-542 GCF_001515625.1 Sinocyclocheilus rhinocerous | reverse complement strand
CAGTGCCCAGAGAGGTGTGAACGGAGTGAATTAGGGAAGTGCGCTATGCTCTGGTGACGTATTGCACTCCTGGTGGGCAACCCGGCGGAGTGGGCGTGGAAGCATTGGTGGAGGTGACTGGGTTATCCTTCCATTGGATGGGGCTTACGAAGATTTCCTTGGGGATAATGGATTCTGGTTCCTCACTGACCTCTTCAGGAGCATGTAGGCGAGAGAGGGCATCTGCTTTCACATTCTTGGGGCCAGGACGATAGTCCGCTTTCACATTCTTGGGACCAGGACGATAGGAAATGGTGAAGTTGAATCTCGTAAAAAAGAGAGCCCATCTTGCCTGATGAGGATTGAGTTTCTTGGCGTCTCGCAAATATTGCAGGTTCTTATGGTCAGTGAGGACGTTAAATGGGTGATGTGCTCCCTCCAACCAATGCCTCCATTCCTCTAGGGCTAGTTTGATAGCCAGGAGCTCTCTGTTGCCGATGTGATAATTGCTCTCCGCTGGGTTGAGCTTGCGTGAGAAGAAGGCACATGGATGGAGTTTGGCT
>NW_015659757.1:0-506 GCF_001515625.1 Sinocyclocheilus rhinocerous | reverse complement strand
AAATAAGTTTTTCAGCATGTGTTATTGCATTCTCTCAATTTCCTTTGATGAACTACAGAGTTACTGTTCATAGAAGCTTTAAACTGATCTACCTGTGCATTGAAGCTCTAACATCACTTGTTGTTTATAAAACTTCTAAAACATTAAGAACTGTCTTTCTGCATTGAAAATAAGATTTCATTTCATACAGAAGGAACATATTTCATATGGGCAAGCTTTAATCTTAACACTGCAGAAACTAGCTTTCTCTCACTGAGAAATAAGTTTTTCAGCATGTGTGATTGCATTTGTAATGTCTGATTACTTTTCTTAGGGAATTAACTATTATTAATTCATTCAGGTTTTCCTTAGATAAACAGAGTTACTGTTCATAGAAGCTTTAAACTGATCTACCTGTGCATTGAAGCTCTAATATCACTTGTTGTTTATAAAACTTCTAACACATTAAGAATTGTCTTTCAGCAATGCAAATAAGATTTCATTTCATACAGAAGGAACATATTTCA
>NW_015659756.1:320-573 GCF_001515625.1 Sinocyclocheilus rhinocerous | reverse complement strand
AATGTGCAGCATCCACCTGGATGATGCGACGGCAGCCATATTGCGTCAGAATGCCCACCACACACCATCTTAACTAATATTTTATTCAATAGTGCAATAAAAGATTGTTTTCAAGAATACAATCATTTATTTCAGAGATATAAAAAATATATAATCTCAAGTAAGTGTATTTTTCCTTACCTCTCAAGCAGAGTCAGGTAGGCAGTAGTTTGTTTCCAATACATTCTTGTTCTCTCTCAACAACGCTCTAACA
>NW_015659756.1:0-249 GCF_001515625.1 Sinocyclocheilus rhinocerous | reverse complement strand
GCACCTCTTCTGCTGCACCTCTGTCATTTTCTGTGGGTCTCTGGAATTGTCAGTCAGTTGTCAACAAACTTCATCTTTGCTCATTTCTTTATTACATTTAACCTACATATTACTACTACCTGTGTGCCACCAATTCCTCTACCAGTTACTTTTAGGCAAAACCTACGCTCCCTTTCACCCTTCCATCATTCCTCTGCAGTATCTTCCTCTCTTCCCTCACCCACCCATTTCTCATCTCTGGATGTAAAT
>NW_015659755.1:0-478 GCF_001515625.1 Sinocyclocheilus rhinocerous | reverse complement strand
CCATTCTGTGAATGTATGTGAATGTATGAAGACCAGAGATTAAGATGTCTGTAAGGAATCTCAGTCCGTTCTTTGTCTCCTAGGTGGGGGAAGTCAATCCAAAGAGCTTGTGATTACTATCACTGGTTTACATGATGGTCATGCTGTGCATTTCTTTGACCATTAATCTTGCTTACTTGCCCCAAAATTGACAATCTCCTTCCTGAGATGTTATGATCAGTGTGTTCTCTGTGTTAATTTTGAAAGCTGTTCTGTGAAAGTTGGTTGGTTAGGCTTGCTTCAGACTGGCTTGTGGCGCCAGGATCTGATTTACGAACATCCTGTGTCTTGGGCCTCTGTGGAATTCGGCTCCTCGTGTTTCAGCTACGTTAATGATCAAATCTTAAATTGTCTGATTCGGTCTGATACCCTACAATTATGTGACTATGAATCGTGAACTCAGTACTGTAATCTATATTACAGAAGATGCTAAGCAGGG
>NW_015659754.1:0-1168 GCF_001515625.1 Sinocyclocheilus rhinocerous | reverse complement strand
CTTTGACCTATGTTCATATAATAAACTTTATTTGAAATGGCATGCATGCATATTAAGTAGTGTCTGTTAATTTGACAGTGGCTGGTGTTCTAAAGCTAAACTACTTTTCTATATTGTTGTTTGAATGAATGTTTTACTTAAGATCATCTTTTACATCTCATGCACCCACCAGCAACTACACTGCAGACCCATAGAAAACATTGCTATTGTTTATAAAGTTCAACTGACCTCAGTGCTAATGCTGTTAGTAACACAAATGCACATCCTTTCAAAGCACTTATTCCAAAGAAAATGTATGGAAAAATCCTAACCAAATGTATAAGCAAGGTTCTTTTTTTTTTGTCCCAAGAGACATAGTTTCATATGGAAAATGCCTCTAATACATATATCTAACAGAAATGTTTCTTTTAACTCAATTAACACTAAATAATATCCAGTGTGAGTCACTTAATTATTGTGGGTAAAAACCACACTAGCACATCACCAAACATATGTTCCAAACGTCATCTGATGTTCGTTAAACTTGCTAAGACATTTATTCATTCCTTAAAGCTGCAGTCTGTAAGTTTTGCCTCTGTCGCCATCTCTGTTTGAAAACCTGCAATTGCAGCTGTCTGTGGAATTATCTTCCTTGCGTGGGTCGTGCTCAGGCACGGATGAATCTAATGTTTTGAGGTGAATGTGTGGCAGTCGGTCACTGCACCGGTGTGGATATTTACTGTACTTCGCAATCAAAGATTCTAGCCTATGTCTTGGAATATGACCCAAATAAGAATTTTCACCGGATATTGTCATCTGAACAAGTAAGTAACAAGTCTGTCACATTTGTTCTGACCAACTGAGGAAAAAAGCATTACCACAAATCTCGCTACCAATGGTGATTAAATCTAAAGATCGGTTAGCTCATATCACATCAAACCGTTCAAATTATTATTATACTTTATTCTCAAATTCTTAATGTATTATTGTTAAACTTTATTCTCAAATTCTTAATGTTAACAACATCAGCATTGCGTGACTGTGTATCAGCGTGTGATTTCAGTTTCTGCACAGTCTAATCTAATTGTCATACCACTCGAATTTCATATTAAGAAATTCTTTTAACTTAAAAAGCAAATTATGTTCCCTTCGAACTGGTTGTCTTTAAAATACAGATCTTGTGTAATCC
>NW_015659753.1:0-510 GCF_001515625.1 Sinocyclocheilus rhinocerous | reverse complement strand
CACCACTGTTTCAGTGGAGATTTTAAACAGTATTTTCTAGTACTTATTTTGTTTGTTATTTTCAGATTTCTAGTCTGGATGTTGGAGGTGTATTTTGGATCCTCTTATTGTGAATGCCATAGTATCGATGATAACATCAACTGGTAACGTTATGTTAATAATGTCAGTTAGCCGAAGTTAACTAACTTAGTTGAACAAAGAGAATCATAGTAAGTTATCATCTTTACTCTGCCTCTTTATCGCAAGTAAGGTAATTCTCTTCAAATGCTATTTAAGTCAGAAAGTGTGTACCAATGTCGTATGTAACTTTAGAGACGGCCCCTAAATTCAGTGACAGACATAACGTTAACATAAAACAGCGAGCTAACAAAACTGAGTTAAGAAACACCACTGTTAAGAACATCTTTTGTATTTTATTTTCAAGTTTGTGGTCATGTCGTCTGCATTGAAGGAGTATTGGAGTCCTTTCCTGTGATTGCCGTCGTAGCGGTGCTAACAACAGGTGAGCTT
>NW_015659752.1:1052-1618 GCF_001515625.1 Sinocyclocheilus rhinocerous | reverse complement strand
GGCGGCGATAACGGACATGGCGCTGCCCCCGGGGTGCTCGGCACCTGTCCTCACCCCAGAAACCGCGCTAAAACGCTGCTCTGAGCCTCCTTCGCCTCCGCTGGTCCCGTTCAGCTCTATTTCGTCGCCTTCGCCTTCGCTGGTCCTGTCCGCTCCTCCAGAGCGCTCTCAAGAGCCCGCTCCTCCAGAGCGACCCCCAGGATTCCTAGATTTCCGCAAGAAAATTTTGGGGGGGGGGCCATATACCCGACCCCAGGATTCCTAGGTTCCCCAAAGAAAATTTTGGGGGGGGGGGCCATATACCTGTGGCCGAGCCAGCCAAGGCCATGAAGGATCCACCATGGCCTCCAAAGTCCCCTGCTCCGCCGTGGCCTCCCGAGGTCCCTGATCCGCCGTGGCCTCCCGAGGTCCCTGATCCGCCGTGGTCTCCCGAGGTACCTGATCTGCCGTGGCCTCCCGAGTCTCCTGCTCCGCCGTGGCTTCCCGAGGTCCATGATCCGCCATGGCCTCCCGAACTGCCTGCTCCGCCATGGCTCCCGGAGCTCCCTGATCCGCCCTGGAGGCTC
>NW_015659752.1:0-198 GCF_001515625.1 Sinocyclocheilus rhinocerous | reverse complement strand
AGTTGTTCCAAACCTATATACATTTCTTTGTTCTGCTGAACACAAAGGAAGATATTTGGAAGAATGTCAGTAACCAAACAGATCTCGCCCCTCATTGACTACCATAGGCAGTTCAAGTCGGATAGAAAGACCTTTGGCATATACTTTGTAACCTTTAAAATAGTTTACATGCACAAACAGCTATATTACTACCTAAAG
>NW_015659751.1:0-806 GCF_001515625.1 Sinocyclocheilus rhinocerous | reverse complement strand
GTCACGTGCGCAGAACGACTGATCGATAATGAGATTCGTTGACAACGATTTTCATTATAGATAATTATTGACTTTATCGATTAGTTGCTTCCGCCCATACCAAACCAACTAATATGCTGTCAAAACACTGTAAATATACACATAGAGGCAAATAGGGTTATTTTATGAAGTTTTTGCATACTTTGGAAGCTTGAGAGTGATACATACACTGCCATTGCAAGGAAAAAAAACAGAAAGAGTAAAAAATGTAGTTTTTTGTGAACTACCCCTTAAAAGCATATGATATTTTAGCATATCTACTACATCAAGCCAATGATTCTATACTCACCACCAATGTTTGCCATGCCACTGAAAATCAAACAAGAATGTATTCTGAACTTCACTGTAGACTTCAGCTCGAGCAAGACTCTCCTTTGAGTTTAGAAGTTCACCTCTGTATTCAAGAGCAAAATCTCCTCTGAAAAAAGCCTCAGTGGTGAAAACTCCACGTCCTAAAGAGAACAAACATATTAAGCTCAGCAGTCCCTGTAAAGTGAACTATTATTATTAAATAAACTTACTTGAAAGCTGTAAAACTATTTAATTTCCACACTAAAATGAAGAAGTTTGTAGTGCTATTTTTACTTCATATTATACCCACACTAAAATGAAGCAGTTTGTAGTGCTAGTTTTACTTCATATTATACTTTAAAGACTTATATAGGGCTGCAGTACAGGGCTGTCGTTCCATACATTTACACAAACTTTATAATAGCTATATGTATTTTTAGAAGTCATGAAATTTGACTGCATAAGTAAATATTATT
>NW_015659750.1:0-2979 GCF_001515625.1 Sinocyclocheilus rhinocerous | reverse complement strand
GTGACCACTGCCCTGCCAGGTGAGGGGGGCATCAGACAACTATGTTAGATGACAAAATAACCTCAAATTTAAAAAAGTAAAAGGTAGAGTACAGAGTGCATAGTGTAAGTGTAGAGTGTGTCATTTGAGACGTAGCTTTTCTCTCTATTTCAGGATCTCTGATGAGGGACCTAGTGGTCATGATAAGTTTGTACCCAGAGTTCCCGGAGGAAGTGATGTCATCACTGGCATCTCGAGGCGAGTTTGTTTTTGTGATTGACAGATCAGGCAGTATGGGCAGCGTGATGCATCATGGGACAAGAGCACAGAAACGCATTGAAAGTGCAAAAGTAAGATTTAAGATTCAATAACAGGATGTTTTCATGTCAGAATATAGATTTATTATGGCTCTCTTGAGTTTGTTTTGGGATTTTATTGAATTGTGAAAAAATTACCAATGACTTGTGTACAATAAGATTTTGTTGCATAAAAAGCTTATGCTAGTCTTAAAAACTTAGTCATGTATTTTTTTTCTTCAATATTCGTCATAACTTTTTAAGGTCAGTTACAAAAAGGTAGATTTGTCTAATTTGAATTAGAAATATAAGACTGATTACCCCTTGACAGACTTAACAAAGGGGCTATGTTTATGTAGCTGGTCCCAGGAATGTGTGTTTTGAAAGCCTATAGAGTTATGTTGAGTTTAAATATGTGTCCATTGTAGTAAATTCTGGAGTTTTGTTCTCATGTTCACTTTCTATCCATGTCTCTCTATAGGACACTCTGCTGTTACTGTTGAAGAGTCTGCCCATGGGTTGCTACTTCAATATCTATGGATTTGGCTCGTTTTGAGTCCTTCTTTCCGTTAGTTAACTAGATCTTCTTCATTCATAGATATTCAGCTTTGAAATGTGTCAGTGGAGATGAGATGTGTTTCTGTGTGTCTTTGCAGTCAGAGTGTTGTGTATAAACAGAAAACAATGAATCAGGCTCTGAAGAAAGTGAAGGAAATGCAAGCAGACATGGGCGGCACAGAGATTTTACAGCCTCTAAAACACATCTACAGTCAGCGCTGTCACCCTGATCACCCCAGACAGGTACAACACCTCAGCATACACCTGAACGACATTCTGGAATCTGTGTAAAAGTATAAACATGGCTTAAGACTCAGTTGTTTTTCTCTCTTCAGCTGTTCGTCTTCACTGATGGAGAGGTGGGAAACACTAAAGAGGTGCTGGACCTGGTGAAAAGTCACGCTCACTCTCACAGGTAAAGGTCTGCTGGGTTTGATCTGTGCTTCATTCAGCTGTTTGCTTTTCTAAGACAACAACAAATCCCAGTAAACACAGTCTTTTTCAGTACTTCCATGTTTCTGCAGGTTGTCCATCCACCGGCTGGCGGCTCGGACCCTGATCCGTTCTCTGGAGCAGGAGGAGAGGTCAGGTGCTGCAGATGTTGAGGGCATCAGGAGCAGGATGGTGGAGCTCAGTGTTCAGGCAGGAGTGAGCAGTGTTCATACAGCCTTCATTGCTGTTAATAAAGACAGCAGACAGACTGTGAAAGGACCCCTGAAGCAGAGAAGAGTGTCAGCATACGGTTAGTGCTCTGATTGTGTGTGTGTATGTCACTTTTACTGTCATTTGACTATTTGATTTTTACACTGATGTGTTCACCTCTTTAAGATTTTTCAGATTACCATCACGCACTTACTGCGCCAATTTGTGGTAAGACAAACAACAGTCTGTCATTTGTATGTAATGATACACATTACCAGCCAAAAGTTAATTGAACTTGAGCTTTAGTCACACTTAAGGTTTTCATAATTTAAGTTTGTAAACAAATAATAATTTATAATACAATTTGTGAAAGGGCCCCTGCTGCAGGGAAAAGTGCCGACACACATTAGTCTCTCATTGTGTCTATATGTGAACTTGAGAGGATATCTGTGTCCATTTTTATAATAATTTTGCAACCAATGTTACTATCACATAGATTTTAGATATTTACTGGGTTCAGTTAATCAAAATCAAGGGTTAACATTTTCGGACACGTTTAGTGCTTTGATTGTGTTTAAATAAGTGACTGGACTGTTTACTGCAGTACATTTAATCTGTTCTTTTGAAAGCAAATTTGTCTTGATATGTACTGTATAGAGTCCCACAGCGCCAATATGTGGCAGTGTCTTTTCAAGCACCACATTTTCTTCAGAAAATATTAAAATACAGTTAAAATTAGGATTTAAAAATTTCATGCAATGTAACAGTTTACATTTTGTGTGTGTACAGCTCATTAAGATTAAATGCATTTGTTTTTTAGGGATGTCTTTAGGGAACCGTTGCCCAGTAGGTGGTAATATAGACTGTTCTTTGCATGTCAGTGCTGTTTTAGTGCTCTGTTTGTGTCTGTATAGATGTGTGTTTTGTCTGTTTGTCTGACAGCGATGATTTCAAATACACTTCACTTGTTTGTCACTTCATAGTTTACGACATTTGATGCGTTGACTACATTATGATGAGGTAAATGGTTCTTTTCTATCTGTTGTGTGTGGCGGTTTCTTGTGTCTCCATAACAATCCATCCCTATTCCAAACCTAATCTTGTTTGTTAGTCCTTTTGGATATTTCTGTTCTTGACTATTTCTCCAGATCTGAATCTGTTCTGACCTTTGGTTTCATTGCCTGTAGCCCAGACGGTCATCACAACCGCGAGGTAAATGCACCTCAATGTAATAGTTCTGTGAAGTATGAAATGTTGTTTTCAAGGTGTATTACAAAATTGGCACGTTTAATTATTGATTTACCATCCTCACCAAACCACACAACTAATGAGATTTCAGAATGAGTAAGAAAACATTCACACGGGAACTGCTTTGTGTTTAAAGCCAGCTCGTCAAACCGCAACAGAGTAAAACAGAAAGTAGGACATTTTCAAATGTTGAAGTACATTTATCTTGACACCACATCTAAAAACCGCAGCCCTCATGGATTAAGACAGAGAAAAA
>NW_015659749.1:0-522 GCF_001515625.1 Sinocyclocheilus rhinocerous | reverse complement strand
ATAATGATCTTTAAAATAGCATCATATGACCCCTTTAATGTGGAGTGAGTGACAGATCGCTGTAGCGCCTCAGATCAACAGACGCGGCAGAGTGAGGCGCGCGTGAATTAATCGTCTCCTCCACATTAATACCAGTTCCAGCACAAAATAAACATGTATAATAAGCAGTACAACTTTACAATTCGTATCCTGTCTCATGTAATCGCTCAATCAGTGTTTCAGTCGCGCAAAGACGTCAATATAACAGCTTGTTAACAATGTCACGTAACGTCACATTTACCTCAGAAAAAACATATTCGGTGACCATAAACTCATTAATCAGTTAGAAAAATAAACTGTAGAGAGGGGCATTTTGCTAAATATATGCACCATATAACATATTCATTATACATTTTTCTGTTCTTCAATGTTTAATTTATGTTTGAATAAATCCATCAAGTTTTTATGACAGCCACCATTAGTCGAAATATTATTATATAATTGTAACTTTATTATTTAAAAACTTCATTAAGTGTAATTTTA
>NW_015659748.1:0-506 GCF_001515625.1 Sinocyclocheilus rhinocerous | reverse complement strand
TGTTCCCTTATAGTAATCAAATTGACCCCTGTACACTTGTTGACCACTTACTCAACCTTAAACGTACCCATACCACCAAACCTGTCCCGTATCACACCTCAACAGCAGCAAAGGTGTTGTGCATTAACAAAAGCTTTTAATCACTGTATAACATCTGTTAAAATCATTTGTAGATTTTCAAGATGTGCATGATCATATGAATTAGAAGTTTAATGACATTTGTAAGCATTTTAACATGAAATGTTAATTATTAGGTTTAATACATATATTAGTCAACATTAACAAGCACATTATTTCACATTTCTAGATGTGAATATATTAACTAATGATGCGTTAAGCAATACATAATGTTTGTTAATGATTTATTAATGAAAGTTATTATAAAGTGTTACCATCTCTTTAAGTCAGTCCACCGTGAGCAACTGAAATGCTTCTCTGCAAACTGTGCGTTCATCTGGAGAGTATGAAGGTAATTTAATGCCTAAAAGATTTGCATACGCAGGGTA
>NW_015659747.1:408-554 GCF_001515625.1 Sinocyclocheilus rhinocerous | reverse complement strand
ATATGTATAATAAAATATAATTATATTATATTATATTTATTATATCCGAGTAGTCTGGAATGCAGCATTAGGTTAACATTTCAATAAACAAGCGTGTACTACAATTACGAGCCATTCTATAAGGTGACATTTCAGCACTTGACAAA
>NW_015659747.1:0-195 GCF_001515625.1 Sinocyclocheilus rhinocerous | reverse complement strand
TGGTAACAAAATCTATGAGAGTAAAAAAAACATGCACAGACAAATCCAAATTAAATCCTGCGGCTCGTGACGACACATTGATGTCCTAAGACACGAAACGATCGGTTTGTGCGAGAAACCGAACAGTATATCATATTTTACCTCTAATACACCACTATGTCCAAAGACCACTCGATCTTGCAGGTTTGCATTGCA
>NW_015659746.1:0-482 GCF_001515625.1 Sinocyclocheilus rhinocerous | reverse complement strand
CAGGGAAATGCTGAGCATTGGAGTATTCCTCTCTGTCTCCTGTGTGTGTTTGTTTGTTTGTTTGTTTGTTTGTGTGTGTGTGCATTTGTGTGTGTGTGTGTGTGTGTGTTCTCTCCCCATTAACAATGTGTTAAAAATTATTGCAGGGGAGCGCATTGCAGTGGAGTACTTGTTGGCCCAATCCAATAGAGGCGACCAGTTGATTGCACACCACAATGACATGCCTGAAGTCCCCCCAGAGGAGCCCGAAGAGGATAGTGAAATTGACACGACTGTGTGCCATGCAGCTGAACTTAGGGCTGATGACTCTGACCCTCCAGTAGCTGTCGTGGAGGCCCAGGTGACCAGTCAGGTGGGTGACACTGGACCCAAATCCCCTGATGAGGAGGTCACTGAGGAAGAGGAGGATGACACTGCAAGTGCTAGCACATCAGGCAAGGTAATGTTGCTATCCTGTACTATCTTTTACTTTTAAAAAAAAA
>NW_015659745.1:1292-2705 GCF_001515625.1 Sinocyclocheilus rhinocerous | reverse complement strand
CCGTCTGGTCGACGCTACAGAGCACTGAGCACCAGAACGGCCAGAAACAGGAACAGTTTCTTACCTCAGGCAATCCATCTCATGAACACCTGACAATAATTGTAGAACATACACTATTTATACACCTATACACTTATTTATCTACCACACATACTTAGACTACACTACAATGTGCACTTAATATACCTGTACATACAACTGTCTATTGTTATATACCTGTACATATATTGTCAATTTGTATATTTTTATTCCTTATTTTTTATGTATTTATTTATTGTTTATTATCTGTGTTTTTTGTTCTGTCACTGTCATTCTGTTACACTGTGGAAGCTTCTGTCACAAAAACAAATTCCTCGTATGTGATTCTGATACACTCTAAATTAGATCATCCAAAGACGAATTCATAGAGACCAAACATGGTATAGGTAACGTTACATGAACGAGTGGTTCTATCTTAAGCATGCATAAAATAGTATACAATACAAAAGACAATATACAAGAACAGTACAAATGTACACAATGACCTGAAGGATATGTGTGTTCATTCAAAGAAAGGGTTGTCTGTGAATGAATAGGGGAGAGTCCATTTCTATGGCATTGTGTGTCTTTCCTATGGGTGAATGAAGTGAGTGTTGCTTTGCCTGCATTCCCTTGAGCAATAAAACCAGTGTTATCAGATGGTAGCCCTGGCAACTGAGCCTTTTGGAGTGTTAGTTGCTTTCAGGGGTTGTCCCCAGAACTCCAACACATATCTATAACGTGGCTGACGATGAGACGTGCGTGCGGATCCATGTGCAAGCTTTATTCACCGGCGTGGTCAGAAACAGGCATGGGTCAGACAATGGCAAACAGGAATATGGTGGACAAGACACAAGAATAATCCTAGGGCTAGCGAAGGTCAACGAACGGCGAACAGAATCAAAAGGGCGAGACTAAAGGGATAAATCCAGGAAACCAGGCAAGGATCAGAAACCGAGAAAACAGACAAGGCAAGACTAGGCTAAGGCAGGGTAAACTAACGAGGGCTCTGTAGTGTAGCTATCAAATGATAAGCGCTAAACAATACTCGGCACCGGGAAGGGATCAGAGTGAGTGTTAAATAGTGAGTGAGTGATATGAAACAGCTGTGTGCAATCAGTGCTGTGTGCAATCAATGAAACAGCTGTGTGCAATCAGTGCTGTGTGCAATCAATGAAACAGCTGTGTGCAATCAGTGCTGTGTGCAATCAGTGCAATGAATGATGGGATATGTAGTCCGGGGTGATATGCAACAGTGTGTAGTGCGAGAGTCAATGAAAATGGAAAGGGTGACCTCTGATGGCTAGCAGACGGAAGTTCATGGACCGGATACGTAACAAGTATAGCCTACAACACCCCATCAGTTATATTCAGGTCAATAGTGCCACCTGTTGG
>NW_015659745.1:0-149 GCF_001515625.1 Sinocyclocheilus rhinocerous | reverse complement strand
GAGGCTCTGGATGAACAGCTGAGATGTGACGAGGCTCTGGCAGATAAGCTGAGACTTGACTAGACTCATGAAGATCAGCTGTGACTTCACCTGCCTCACGAATTACAGCTGAGACTTGACTTGACTCATGAAGATCAGCTGTGACTTGA
>NW_015659744.1:218-1137 GCF_001515625.1 Sinocyclocheilus rhinocerous | reverse complement strand
TTCACCCTCACCTCAAATAGCCAATTCACAGACCTCCCTTCTCATGAAAAACATTCAAAGAGCCCATCCCACTTGCCCAGACACCAGGCAACCCATAACATTAAAAATCCTGACTAAATGCATTTCCACACTCCGCAGAGGTTACCATTCCATCCACACCACTCGTACGCTCGATGCTATGTTTATCCTAGCCTTCTTCGGCTTTCTCAGATGCTCCGAGCTCACTACCACTTCCACCTTTAACCCGAATATCCACCCCACTATTTCCGATCTAGCAGTCCTGGACGACGAAGCCATGTCATACTTTATAAAGCAAAGTAAGACAGACCAGACAAAGAAAGGCCACTTTATTTATATTTTCAACCTTCAATCGCCTATACTCCCATATCAAGCCCTCTTAGCCTTCCTTCAGCTCAGGAAATCCCAATCCAAATCGCTTGCCGACCCTCTTTTTACAGATTACTCTAACCGCCCCATCTCCCGTTTTTGGTTCCAAAAACACCTCAAGTCTGATCTACTACTTTCCGGTATCCCAGCCGATGATTTTTCCAGCCATTCTTTTAGAATAGGCGCTGCCACCACAGCGGCCCAAAAAGGCCTTTCCCAACAGCAGATCCAATCACTCGGTCGCTGGTCATCAGAAGCCTTTAAAAGCTACATCCGATCTGACCGCTCACACATCAAGTAAGCCCACCAAACCCTAATCAGTAGGGGTGTAACGGTACACGTATTCGTACCGAACCGTTTCGGTACGGGTCTTTCGGTTCGGTACGCATGTGAACCGAACGAATACAGTTTTGTTTTTTTTTGTTTTTTTCCGGAAATTCAAATAATAAATGGCGTTTTGACAGTCTTTGATGTGGCATGACAGATCGCTGTATAAACGCCTTGGAGAGCCGCTTCTGGGACGGTTCAGAAA
>NW_015659744.1:0-140 GCF_001515625.1 Sinocyclocheilus rhinocerous | reverse complement strand
CCCAACACAAGCACTGACTAGAGCGGCCGCGATCAGCTCCGGTTCCGGTGTCTGAGCCATGACGCCCCGCAGATTTGTGCAGAGCGGAGCGTGATTGAACGCGATCATTCCTTCCTCTGTACTACTAGTTTTAACGCTAA
>NW_015659743.1:8830-17060 GCF_001515625.1 Sinocyclocheilus rhinocerous | reverse complement strand
CGCAAACATTCCTGATGAACTACAGGAGTACCCCTCATGCTACCATGGGCGTTACACCCTCAGAGTTGCTCCATGGTCGATACATGTGAACAAAACTACAAATCATGGACTATTCTGTAAAAGATACAGACAAAAACATGCTACAACAACGTGTGAAAAGGAAACAAGACAAAGTCAAACAGTACACTGATGCCAGGAGACATGTAAAGTCCTCTAGACTCCAAACTGGAGACCTGGTGCGGATTAGGAAACCCTGGAAAGTAAAGAAAGGTGACCAAAAGTCAACCAAGATCTGTTGTGCAGAAGAGAGGTGAGGATTCCTACCTCCTGGATGATGGTAAAATATGGAATGCTTCACGTCTTGCTGGAGTGCCAGAACCGAGTGGTGCTGACACTCATGAAAAGCAACAACCTGCATCACAAACTGTTAACCTCCCGAGGGTGCCATTCAGGTGTACTAGAACGAGGCAGAAACCTATCTGGACTAAGGACTATGTTTTGCAAGAGTAAGAAAATGAAGAGAGGTTGAACTGTTAAAATAATTGAGTCAAGAAGATAAAAAGTTAAAATATGTTCTTCATTTCATTGTGTTTCACAGTACTTGTTTATTCTGGGCTTATACGTATTTCTGTTGTTTAAAGCCTGCTATATTCTTTCTGAAAAGCGGAAGATGTTGTGTCTGAATAATTGTGCTACTTTTAAGGCCTCCCCTAGATGGCACTGTTGTTCATACATGTTCTATTGTAGATAGTAATGAAGGAAGGAGATTAAGTAAACTGTGTGTGGTTCAGTACTGCTTGTTTTCTGCTTCTTTATTTGACTGATTCCCAACATAACAATGGTGAAACCACTTGACAGCCATACATACAGCGCCAGGCATGGACAGATTTTATGGTACGCAAAACAAGTACCTTAAAGGAATTCCTTTAGCTTATTGCTGTTCCTGTGGCAGCCAACAACAGCACAGCTTAACCCTGCGCACACTTTTTTATATTTAGTTATATTGAAAAAGTTTCAATTCAGTCAATGTTTTTTTTTTACCCTGTTTTAACATGGATTTCTATGGAGACCAGCTGTAGCTGTTGGACAAGATGGCGGATAGCAGCGGCGGCACATAATATCTGCGTTCTGACTGGTCAGATCGCCTGTCAATCATGCTCCCTGCGAATAGTCAATTGTGTAGTTGATCAAACATACAAACATATTAATAGTTCTCCATATAGAAACATAGGGTTTGTCTCTATAATATTTTTAAAATAATAATTTGAAGATTTTTTAACACCGTTGTCTACTGTCCACTGCTGGGCTCAAGACTGCAACTTTGCATTTTGCAAAAAAAAAAAAACGTGTGATCACCACTGTTGTAGGAAAATTAATGTTTTACTCTTTCTTATTTACTTTCTTAGACATTGTGTGAGGTTTTATATTTATTTTTTTATTTTTCCTTTTGATTTAACTTGTGTTCCTCTCTCAATATGTATATATATGTCACCTAGAATGCAACAAAGACATCACACAGTAAAACAGTACTGCTGTGAGAGAGTACATGTGCTTTGAGTGTGAAAAGACTTTCATTTCAGCGAACTGTTTAAAACGGCACCAGAGGATTCACACTGGAGAAAAACCTTACAAGTGTTCACACTGTGACAAGAGATTCAGTGTGTCATTGAAAGGAGTTAAATTATTTCCTTATGAAATTAATTCTTTGTGAAGCCAAAATAAATGTCCTTATGAAATTAATTCCTTGTGAAGTCAAACAATCAGGAACTCTCGCAATGCAAATGTAAAAGACCGAATACGCATTAAACCTTCGACCAGGCCGCTGGATTTCGGTTTTTGGGCTGGCGGGTGGATTCTTACAGTTGGTGACTGTCCCTCCGTGATCTCCCATCTCCTGTTGGTGAGGGTCTTTTCAGCGCAACAGTCAAATGTGCTCCGGAAAGAGGTTTGAACTTCTCCTTCCCTTTTCTCCAGCTGCTGCGGTAAGTCAATCCTTATTTGCCTTTTTAGAAATGTTGAGGGAAAGCTTAGACGCACCCCATATAGACATACTTTTGTAGAATGAGTCGGAATACTCATCATTAGACCGGAGACCGCAGAAATCCGGTGGGGCTTAACAATTAGATGAAACCACATGAATTGACAGGGACAAGATAGCGGCAGAGTAGATGAGGAATGAAGTCTCTTGAACCAAAATTAAAATTGGAATAACATCATCCAAAATTGTATTCTGGTACTCAACAGAGGGCTGTAAATTGCAACCTAAATTCAGATATTAATAATTGCATGTCAATATTGTTTATTGGCTTTACAACGATAACTTTGCAACATTTGAAAAGCAAACATTTATGTGCAAAGAAGTTAAGAGGAATTATGATTGGATAAACTAAAAAGATAATTAAATTCTCACTAGAATCTTTTGAATGTGAAAGTGAAGTTGGGCAAGACAGTACAATGAAATGAAAAATTAGAGAATCTCAAAAGAAACTCTAATCTGGCAAAAAAGTATGCCTCAGTCCCAGATAACTACTGCTGCCATGCAGAAGTCCCAGTGACTGTGAACAAAAGAGAAGACATTAGAAATTCACAATCTAAAACTGTAATGCACACAATGATCATTTTGATGCTACTGAGAGGCTTGTAACTTTGTAAGCCTGAGGGTTAAACCCATTCAGAGGACATCCACAACTTCTCCTGAGGGAGAATTAGTTAAACAGTCAAATTAATCACATTAAATGTATTGAAAATCACTCAATAGTAGTAAAATCTCTGATCTCCAAAGTTCAGCCTTAACAAATACAGCTTATAGTTTGGTTTTATTTTAGGCTTTGCAAAACTTACTACACAGTCGTATGATTCTCAGTCTTTGTCTTTAAGCAGACAAACAAACATGAAGAGACCACAAATCTAAAACAACATGTGTACTTTGCATTTGCATTTGCTCTGGGTTTGCCCAACCCCCAAACTTTCTCACACTCAAATAGATTCTCAGAAGAATGCACTTAGTGACATCTCAGCTCATAAACAAAAGAAAATTGTGTCCAATTCCACATTGTAGTCACAAAAATCTTCAGATTGAGCAATGATTCAACCTAGGCTTTCAGTAAGTGCTTGCAGTTCATTGAATGTTAACAGCAGCAAAATATATAACTGGTTTGCAGTTTGGCCTGCTGCTGCGCACACAATGCACGTCAGGACTGCTGTAGCCACAGGACCAAATCAAAAGTGTATCTTCAGAAAGATCAGTGAGATGATAACCAGTCATTCTAAACAAGTTGCTCAGGAGGCCCTCCAGAGACCAGTAATACAAGTATTTTAATTTATACTATTTTTAATGTAATATCATTTATATTATAACAACCTTATAATATATTATATTACAATGGCCAGGAATAGCCTTTAATCTCATGATGATTCATCACTGATTTAGAAGAGGAAAGAAAGTTGTAGAAGAATAAGAGGAATGATCAGAATGCATACGAAGAAAGATGTTGGAAGCACTATTAGTGCTGCGGGAAAAGAGATCAACAGAAGGTGGTGAAAAGCAAGAACTGTTAAGAAAGGAAAATGAAAGAGAAAATAACGTCTCTTCTATTTGTGCAAAAAAGCTTCAATGAGAAAAGTTAACATGTCCAGGATTTACCAACTAAAATGATTAGTCTGATTGCAATATCTTGAATAGGCCAAATCCAACCATGGCTATAAGATGAGTTAAATTTGATTTCATTGATCTGCAACCCAGTAACAAGGGAAGGTATAAGTTTTGTCTTTTCCCTTGCAACAGAACCACAAACACAGTGGCGCAAGTGTTAGCAAACGAAACCATCGCTCTCTGGGAGTGCCAGCTCACATAGAATCTGATCAGAGAGCTCATTTTTACTGGACATGTGATTAAAGTTGTGTGTAATGTTAAAATCAGGCAGAGATTCACGAATCTTTACAGACTGCAGAGATTAAAATGGTAAAATGTATGAATAGAATGCCAATTGCTAAGCTAACAGTACAGCACCAAAACTGGCAAACTAATGTCCTGAACACAGATCTGACTAGTGTAAACAGTATCATTTAAGCTGGATTTCGGTTTTTGGGCTGGCGGGTGGATTCTTACAGTTGGTGACTGTCCCTCCGTGATCTCCCATCTCCTGTTGGTGAGGGTCTTTTCAGCGCAACATTCAAATGTGCTCCGGAAAGAGGTTTGAGCTTCTCCTTCCCTTTTCTCCAGCTGCTGCGGTAAGTCAATTCTTATTTGCCTTTTTAGAAGTGTTGAGGGAAAGCTTAGACGCACCCCATATAGACATACTTTTGTAGAATGAGTCGGAATACTCATCATTAGACCGGAGACCGCAGAAATCCGGTGGGGCTTAACAATTAGATGAAACCACATGAATTGACAGGGACAAGATAGCGGCAGAGTAGATGAGGAATGAAGTCTCTTGAACCAAAAGTAAAATTGGAATAACATCATCCAAAATTGTATTCTGGTACTCAACAGGGGTGTAAATTGCAACCTAAATTCTGATATTAATAATTTCCTGTCACTATTGTTTATTGGCTTTACAATAATAACTTTGCAACATTTGAAAAGCAAACATTTATGTGCAAAGAAGTTAAGAGAAATTATGATTGGATAAACTAAAAAGATAATTAAATTCTCACTAGAATCTTTTGAATGTGAAAGTGAAGTTGGGCAAGACAGTACAATGAAATGAAAAATTAGAGAATCTCAAAAGAAACTCTAATCTGGCAAAAAAGTATGCCTCAGTCCCAGATAACTACTGCTGCCATGCAGAAGTCCCAGTGACTGTGAACAAAAGAGAAGACATTAGAAATTCACAATCTAAAACTGTAATGCACACAATGATCATTTTGATGCTACTGAGAGGCTTGTAACTTTGTAAGCCTGAGGGTTAAACCCATTCAGAGGACATCCACAACTTCTCCTGAGGGAGAATTAGTTAAACAGTCAAATTAATCACATTAAATGTATTGAAAATCACTCAATAGTAGTAAAATCTCTGATCTCCAAAGTTCAGCCTTAACAAATACAGCTTATAGTTTGGTTTTATTTTAGGCTTTGCAAAACTTACTACACAGTCGTATGATTCTCAGTCTTTGTCTTTAAGCAGACGAACAAACATGAAGAGACCATAAATCTAAAACAACATGTGTACTTTGCATTTGCTCTGGGTTTGCCCAACCCCCAAACTTTCTCACACTCAAATAGATTCTCAGAAGAATGCACTTAGTGACATCTCAGCTCATAAACAAAAGAAAATTGTGTCCAATTCCACATTGTAGTCACAAAAATCTTCAGATTGAGCAATGATTCAACTTATGCTTCAGTAAGTGCTTGCAGTTCATTGAATGTTAACAGCAGCAAAATATATAACTGGTTTGCAGTTTGGCCTGCTGCTGCGCACACAATGCACGTCAGGACTGCTGTAGCCACAGGACCAAATCAAAAGTGTATCTTCAGAAAGATCAGTGAGATGATAACCAGTCATTCTAAACAAGTTGCTCAGGAGGCCCTCCAGAGACCAGTAATACAAGTATTTTAATTTATACTATTTTTAATGTAATATCATTTATATTATAACAACCTTATAATATATTATATTACAATGGCCAGGAATAGCCTTTAATCTCATGATGATTCATCACTGATTTAGAAGAAGAAAGTTGTAGAAAAATAAGAAGAATGATCAGAATGTAGAAAGAATGCTTACGAAGAAATAAGTTGGAAGCACTATTAGTGCTGGGAAAAAGATAAAAACAGAAGGTGGTGAGAAGCAAGAATTGTTAAGAAAGGTAGAATGATCAAACCAATGAGAAAGAACTTCTTTATCTTCTATTTGTGCAAAAATCTTCAATGAGAAAAGTTAACATGTCCAGAATTTACCAACTAAAATGATCGATCTGATTGTGTTCTGATCACTGCCTGTGTACCTGGATTATCCCTCGAGTCTCGCCCAATTGGATACTGTTCGCCCCTGCCTGGACCTTTGCCTTGTACCTGGATTATCCCTCTTGCCTTGCCATCAATATACCTGTTTGCCAGTGTCTGACCTATGCCTGTTTTTGACCACGTCTCTTGTGAATAAAGCCTTGCAGATGGATCCGCACGCTTCCTGTGTTCCCTCCGTTACAGCCATAAGATGTTTTAAAGTTGATTTCATTGACCTGCAACCCAGTAACAAGGGAAGGAATAATTTTTGTCTTTTCCCTTGCAACAAAACCACAAACACAGTGGCGCAAGTGTTAGCAAACGAAACCATCCCTCTCTGGGAGTGCCAGCTCACACAGAATCTAATCAGAGAACTCAGTTTTACTGGACATGTGATTAAAGTTGTGTGTAATGTTAAAATCAGGCAGAGATTCACGAATCTTTACAGACTCCGAGATGGAAATGGTCAAAGGTATACATAGAATAAGAAAATGCCAATTGCTAAGCTGACTGTACAGCACCAAAAATATTTTTCCCAGTAGATCTGGGTATCATAATGCCTGCAACACAGCATACTGTGTAAACTCAGCTGTAACAGCAGCTTAAGGTACAACATACTCTGACTGCGCTGAAACAACAGCGGTCAGATCTGACCTTTAACACTCAGTTTGTTTTGGCCTTTTGTTTACAAAGCATGATAATGATATATGTCTTGGTAAACTAAAACAAATTTGATCCTGATGATATGCAATCTTGGATTACAACCATCTGAAACAACTGTTTGGCTGTGGCCATTACAGGAAAATTAATATCCACCAGTCTTCAAGCAATTTGTGAAAAGGCTCAAGATTAAGCTGTTGTCTCTCTGTCTGTTTCCCTTTCAGGTTGACTGCTGCCATCTTTGAGGGACAAATTCCACAAGAATGTCTGGTCCCACCTACACCAACTTGCATACACAACAAGGAGATGGGGGTGGAGATTCTTCAAGGGGTCATTCACACCTCAGCACTGCACAAATTATGGATTATGGTAGACTAAACATCACCCATCTCCTAGACACAAACATGCACACAAACATACAGAACACACTCGCATTATTACAACTGCACAATATACTTACCTGGCATAATTCATTAGCCTATTCAGGTCTAAATTATTTACATCATTCAAATCTATCACACATTATTCACCTCATACATATAGTTCAAAGGAAATTATTTTTTATAATTTCATTTCAATTATGGCAATATGAAACCCTATCACACTTTTGATGTTCCAGAGCAAAAATGACCCGGCCTCAAAAGATTGCTTATAAATCACTCGTTATGCTATATTATCACCAAATATTGGATTCAATCTTTTTGTCAACTTCTTTTCTTTCATTTAGGACTGGTTTTGTATTTATATTTGCATCTGATTAATCGTAGGCCTCATTTATCTGAGAGTAGGCACCTCATTTTTTGGGTGAAAAAAGGATTATTTATGAATAATTTTCACAATATTAAATTAAATGTGGAGAAAATGTGCACTGTTTGTCACACTAGTGTACTTTAATGTTTAATCAGGGAGTTTGTTTTGAAAGGCTTTTATTTTGTACAAAATGGCACAAAGTCAAAGGTCAAAAGGTCAGAAATGACTGGCCATTCAGATTGAATGGGAAAGATCACAAAAAACAGGACCTTTATTTTGAAATGCTTTTATTTTCTGTAAAGGGGCAAAAAGTAACACTTTTGCTGTTCCCTGTCAAATCTGAACATTGTGGCATACGAGAAAGAACACTAACATTAAAGGGTTACTTCACCCAAAAATGAAAATTCTGTCATTAATTACTCACCCTCATGTCGTTCCAAATCCGTAAGACCTCCGTTCATCTTCGGAACACAAATTAATTAATTAAGGTAATTACATTGCTGTCTATGTCATTATGACGTGTTTTCATTTATCTTAATTTCCATATTTACATGCTGCAACTTTGTGTGATTTTCAATGAAATATTTGTCTAATAAATTTGCTCGTTTTTCTCCTCTACTCCTCACACACAAAGACTGTTGATGCTGATCAAATACCACGCGAGTCTATAATTTTAATTTATTTTAATTTATTTGTGCAGATCGGCTTTTTTTAAGGAAAACAAATCAGCTCACCTTTTAGACACTCTAAGTAAATATTCCCCGTATTATTTTCCTCCTCTCACCGCTTCACACTCCAGTCCAGCGGGTGGCGCTAAAACACACACGTTTGTTTGCCAAACACCATTAAACCTCAGAGGAAGAAGTTTAGTTTCAC
>NW_015659743.1:226-5888 GCF_001515625.1 Sinocyclocheilus rhinocerous | reverse complement strand
ACCATTAGGGAACTGATTTTCACTGAAATATTTGACTTCTCTAATTTTTCTCTACCAATCCCAAATCATGAAGATTGTTGATGTTGATGCGAGTCCATAATTTATTTATCACTTATTTGTGCAGATCGGCTTTTTCAAAGGAAAACAAAATCAGCGCATCTTATAGACGCATGTAATTTCCCCGTATTATTTCCCTCCTCTCTCCGCTTCACACTCCAGTCCAGCGGGTGGCGCTAAACACACGTTTGTTTGCCAAACACCATTAAACCTCAGAGGAAGAAGTTTAGTTTCACCGCGCTCTCTGTTTTGTTTTATTGTGGTGCTGTTTAATACAATCTGTTAGAGATGTTGTTTCTGTAAGTAGAAAAATTTATATTCTCATCCTTACAGTCATGACTAAGTGTTGAAGCAAGCAGGAATATCTGGAGCAGTGTCAACTGAACTGAGATCTGCTGCTGTGAAGATGGTGTTTGTTAAAGAGGAGAGTGAGGAGGACACGAGTGAACCAGAAACCAGGAGAATAAAACACGAGGAACCAGAACCCTGCAGAATAAAACACGAGGAACCAGAAACCTGGAGAATAAAACACGAGGAACCAGAACCCTGGAGAATAAAACACGAGGAACCAGAACCCTGGAGAATAAAACACGAGGAACCAGAAACATGGAGAATAAAACACGAGGAACCAGAACCCTGGAGAATAAAACACGGGGAACCAGAACCCTGTAGAATAAAACACGAGGAACCAGAACCCTAACACATTCCTTTATACTGTGATAGTTAGGTCAATCAAAGCTGGAATCACAGAACACCTCATGAAGGCATCTATGCTTCAATTATCCTGAGGTTCCCAGAGTCAGCCAGATGCAGTCTCTATCCAGAACAGTTGTTTTGACTTATGACCAGCTAAAACTTCTACGACCAGACAAGTCTATATGTCCTCAACACAGACCCCTGTGATCGTAACAGTGACTTAAACAGCCAGCTAAGACCGTAGCTCAGACCCCTCATAAAGCTGCTTTGAACTAATCAGTATTGTATAGAACACAATAAACTGAACTATAGTTGCTGTATATGTGTCATTTCTAGATACACTATGTAATCTATCTTGTACCAGTGAACCAGCAGAACAGGCTTTATGCCCCAAAGTGTTTTAGTTCTGTTCATACAAACCTCTGTAATTATTCATATTTAATTAATAAGAAGAGCCAAAGGTAACATAATAATGCAAACTGAATAATCATTTATTTTTTTATTTGAATACATTTTGATTTTGTCTTGCAATCAGACATTACGATTATCAACTGCTGCAAGGTCTCTACACCCAACTTTCGATAAAACTATGTGCTAATTGCAACATTTAATTAAGTTTCCTAATATTTCTAAAATTGGGAATGTGTTCACTTGGTTTATTATTCACAACACTAAACAAATGTAGACCCACAGATTTGCTTTTGAGGAAAGAAAAAAAAAGATGAAAGTGAAAGTCACTACCATAATGTTAGAAAATACATTTTAAACTAATTAAACTGAACACTTTACCCAAATCTGCATAATAAAACAATCAATAAAAATGTTATAAAGAAAGGTGATACCTGTGTGTTGAGGTGTTGATCAATGTCTTTATGAACAAGGAAAAAGTTTCTCGGTTTGTAAAGGTGGGATGAGTCAGAACTGTTGAGAAACAGAGTTCCCAAACTGAGGAATGCGGAAGTAGCGCATGCCGTGGAGTAAAGTCAGTGCACCTTTATTTATGTAGCACTTTTTATACAATACAGATTGTGTCAAAGCAGCTTTACAGTGTCAAACAGGAAAATAGTTTGTCAATAGTGAAAGAGGACAATAACAAAGAGTAATTTTCCCAGTTAAGTTTAGAAACGTTTTGAGTCCTCCTCCCTTGCCTCACATTACCTCACCGACAAACACAAGTCCAGAGAGAACAAAGTTCTTCAGTAGTTATGTGTAAGTAGGCTGTCAAGGCTGGTGTTCGGGTCCTTTTTGCTCTGAGAAAATTTTATTTTTCCCGAAAATACTAGTTAATGTTATCTCATTGGACTGAAATTTAGGGACTTTGTTCACAAAGGGTATAACTACTTCTAAAAATTTTTTTAATCATTTTCATACTTTTTTGGAGGAGATTTTTCACCTTGTTACACTTGTGGTGTTCCTGGGCAAAAATGACCCCGCCTCAAAAAAAATGCTTATAAATCATTCATTATGCTATATTATCACCAAATATTGGATTCAGTCTTTTTTTCAAATTCTTTTCTTTCATTTAGGACTGGTTTTGTATTTATATTTGCTTCTAATTAATCGTAGGCCTCATTTATCTGAAAGTAGGCACCTCATTTTTTGAGTGAAAAAAGCATTATTTATGAATAATTTTCACAATATTAAATAAAAACTGATGAAAATTTGCACTGTTTATCGCACTAGTGTACTTTAATGTTTAATCAGGGAGTTTGCTTTTAAATGCTTTTATTTTGTACAAAATGGTACAAAGTCATACGTGTGGTGTTCCCAGGCAAAAATGAACCGGCCTCAAAAATTTGCTTAGAAAAGAATTTGACAAAAACATTGAATCCAATATTTGGTGATAATATAGCATAATGAGTGATTTATTTCATTTAGGACTGGTTTTGTATTTACTTCTTTTCTTTCATTTAGGACTGGTTTTGTATTTATATTTGCTTCTAATTAATCGTAGGCCTCATTTATCTGAGAGTAGGCACCTCATTTTACACTGATAATTTTCACAATATTAAATAAAAACTGATGAAAATTTACACTATCACACTAGTGTACTTTAAGGTGTGCTGATCGTCTGAAACTCTTCCCGCACTGATCACAAGTGAATGGTTTCTCTCCAGTGTGAACTCTCATGTGAAGATCAAGAAGACATTTGTTTGTCAAACTATTTCCACACTGAGTGCAGGTGAAATATTTATTGGCATGTTTGAACCCTAGCTGGTCAGACTCGCAGTGCCAGCTCAGGCCCAAGTTTGACTCTCGTGGGTCGGCTTTATCTTGAGAGAGTCACATCTCCTGCTCAATGGAGTTGGGGGGGGGGTAACAACTTCTATTGCATTACTGGCCCATTGTCAGATGTTGAAACCACCAAAGGATAAGAGGGCGCATAACTTATCTACTAACTGACAAACCACCAAAGGATAAGAGGGCGCATTATTATCCACTAACTGTAGACAGTTGTCCATGTAGAAGCATTTATCCACTGAGAATCTCACATCCTCATTAGGAGTACTGTGCAGAGCCACGTGCCGCTGGAGGGTGAAGGTGGCACAGCAGGGGCTGCACGTAGTCCCGAAGGGGAGGACTTGCCATTCATAAGTATCTGGAGGGTCATCTCATCGCAGGTCATGCCACAGGAAACGTAGAAGTGGTCTGTCTTCAGGCAGTTGCAGGACCTGATGAAACATCCCACATATATCCCCACTTATGACTACACAAGGGGGTTTAGAACTGGACCAGGTAGCAAGGAGTCATTAAGGTTCAGCCCCTCATATTTGAAGGAATAGTTAAACACTAGGCAGTTTTTACCATTGTGAGTGGTCATATTGTGTGGCAAATACCAGTTCTCTCCTGTGGCTCCCTGTCCCTCATTTAGCAGTTTGATGGCAGCACCAGTCGACTCCAGCTTCTTTATAGATTTATACACCTCTGCCTTCTCTGGTGACCAGGCGAGCTGACGCTCCATGCCTCTGCAACTAGGCATGACTGCTTCCTTTGGAGCACTAAAGAGGGGGAAATCCTTCCTGTTCAATAAAGGTGTTGTGTAGCCAAATATTCCATTGACATCAACCCATGTAATCTTGGCTTCCAAGAGACTGATAGCCTCTCGATCCTCCTTAGATCGTGTAGCTTTCTTCTCACATTGGTACGGCAAGACATCGATCTGCCAGAGCCTTTCGACATCCCTCCTCAACTGTAGTTCAGCAGGGCTGAGGGACAAGAAGCACTGTTGAGGGTAGCTTTTTTTCTCACATCGGTACGGCAAGACATCGATCTGCCAGAGCCTTTCGACATCCCTCCTCAACTGTAGTTCAGCAGGGCTGAGGGACAAGAAGAAGCACTGTTGAGCTGTTAGCTGATCTTTCAAGAGTCTTACAGGTCCCTGCAATGTCCACCTGAACCTTGTCTGAATAGCTGCAGGTCCTCCAGAGGGGCCTAGATGAACAGGTGATATGGGAGTAATGAGGTGAGTATTGTCAGCTCCGATTAGCAGCAGTGGGCGTACTCCCTCAAAGGACTGCAGGGGAAAGTTCTTCAGGTGCTGATATTTCTCCAGGATACTCAGAGGGTAAGAATGGTCTGCAAGGCAGAGGCGTTGGGCAGTGAAGGAAAATTAGATTTTCTGTACACTTTCTGGGGCTGGGTTACTGGAGATATCTGGAAGAAGACTGCGGCTCCAGTCAAAGTTTGTACATCCTGGCGGATAGTACGCAGGGCTAGGCTTTCCTCGGGACCATGGATTCCAAGTTTGGTCGCTGCAGGGGAAATGAGAATTGTCCTCTCCGATCCATCGTCAAGAACGGCATAAGTATCCAGGGTCTTGTCTCTGTGACGAAGCAGAACTCTAACAACCTTGAGAAGAACTTTCCTACATCCCGTAGGTCTATCTAAATACATAGTCTCAGTCGCTGGTTTGGAGTTAACTTCATGAAGGATCTGCAAATGCATGCCTTTACAGATACTACATGGCTTCTTGAGGGTACACTTAGCCGCTTGGTGTGCACGCCCACATCACTTGAAGCTCACTGAGCATCTTACCCAAGAAATCCACTAGCACATGCTCTCTTTGCGGCTCCTCAGCATTCTTCTCTGGGTGGCTGGGCAGAACAGAATGATCTGTATAGCTCACAGTCTGCTTGGGGTAGGTAATGAGCTATAATCCCCTTTATGGAAGGAAGGAACCAAGGTTACTGGTGCAGCGACTGTACTGGCCAACTGCAATGACTGCCTGGTGGTAGATGAGTGAGGAAGTGGCATTGGAAGAGACTCAGAGCGCACCAGAGGTTGAGAAGGCCTGCCTGAGGTGTTAACGACAGTTTGTGAAGATGATTGAAACCCAGTCTCTTCCCAAGGCGGGTGAAATGGCCTAATGGTTAGAGAGTTGGACTCGTAACCCAAAGGTTACGATGAATCTCGTACCGGCAGGGATTGTAGGTGGGGAGAGTGAATGTACAGCGCTCTCTCCCACCTTCAATACCACGACTGAGGTGTCCTTGAGCAAGTCACCGAACCCCCAACTGCTCCCCGGGTGCCGCAGCATAAATGGCTGCCCACTGCTCCGGGTGTGTGCACTAAGGATGGGATAAATGCAGAGCACTAATTCCTAGTATGGGTCACCATACTTGGCCACATGTCACGTCACTTCACTCTCACCTGCTGTCTTTCATGGAAATGCTCTCCGTCAAAGGCAGCCGGGGACCACTCATTGACCACGTGCCATGACTGGAAGCTCTGTCAGATGGGGAGGGAGAAATTCTGGCAGCATCTGTTGTGCCACCTCTCCATCACTCTTCTTCTGCAGGGACCAATTTTGTTAAAGAGCCCCTTACAAAAAATTACTGCAGTTTTTAAAAAAGTAATACTGCAGTTTTTGTTACTTGTAGAAAAATGCAGTTTTTTGGACACGAAAAAA
>NW_015659743.1:0-206 GCF_001515625.1 Sinocyclocheilus rhinocerous | reverse complement strand
TTGCCGTTTTACTGCAATACATCTGAAGTACTATTGAAATACAACTGCAGTAGAGCTGTAGTATTACTAACAAACAACTGCAATAGAACCGCAGTTTTACTGCAATACAGATGAAGAAGTACTACAATTATGCTGCAATAAAACTGCAGTAGTACTGCAATATATATAATACAACTGAAGTACAATTCAATACAACCAAAGTGCAA
>NW_015659742.1:0-560 GCF_001515625.1 Sinocyclocheilus rhinocerous | reverse complement strand
AAACGCAGCATCAGAAAGCTACATAACTTACATCGTGTCTACACCGGACGCGAGCGGCGCGATGCAATAAAATACAAGAACTCGTTATAATCAGTGATGCTGCACTGGATGCGACACGACAAATGACAGTAAACAAACTGCTGACTCGTTGTATTTATAACGTACTGACACAACGTTCAAATGATTCTATTTATGATGTACTGACACAAAGTTCAAATGATTTGCAATGCTTTGTTCTGACCAGTGTAGATACGATGTGACAGCAAAAACATGGCGAGTGTGTAGAAAGAAAAGTGGACAAGGAAAAGAAGATTCAAATGTGAATGGACTGAACAGTTTTGAGTGAGTGAGTGACTGATGTCTTTATGGAATACACGTGTTGGTTCGCAGTGAGTTCACTGTTTTAACGTACAATTTTGCTTTAATTTATTTTCAAGATCTGAGGTAAAATATCTATTGTTGCTTTCACTATGGCTATAAAGATAACGCAAAATATAATTCAAACTCCCATTAGAAGACACTTTTAACATTGAATAAAGCACATAATCATTACCTGAGAT
>NW_015659741.1:0-923 GCF_001515625.1 Sinocyclocheilus rhinocerous | reverse complement strand
CCACGGACATTCCGTATTAAATCCATGCGGAAAGCATCGTGTCACAAAACAAAAACAAACAAACACTAAAACACAAGAGAACCCTTAGTTAAAACTTTAATAAAATATTTGGCAAACTCTTCTCTGCTTATTTGCATTTGCGCTCTGGAGAGAATCAGATGTTTCTGTTTACAACGTTTGCAGTGTTGAGCAGTGTAGCCAATCACAGACACATCCATTGAATCAAACTGGAGTGACAGGCAGGCTCAGTGCATCTGAAATGATAAAGGGAGCACTCTTTGCACGCATTCTAGGCTATCAGTAATGCACTCAGAATTTTAATAAAAGTTTTTTTTTTTTATGATGCTAAGAGGAACAATGTCCCCTCACTAAAGTTTAGCTATAGTTTAGTTATTTTATATAAATACTAAAATGAATCTCAAACATATTTGCTTAGTCTTTTAAATGCTAAAATGAATCTCAGACGTGAACATATTTGCTTAGTCTTTTCATGTACAAATTAATACTAAAACTAAATATATATGTCCTTTTAGAATTAATTTGCTTGGGTATACACACACACACACAGTCTTTTCATGTACAAATTAATACTAAAAATAAATATATTTGTCTTTTTAGAATTAATTTGTTTGGGTATACACACACACACACATGGAAATATATATTTCTTTTTAGAAGTAATTTGTACGTGTAAAGTTTAAGCAAAGCAAATATGTTCACGTCTGAGATGCATTTTGACATTTATCTCTATATCTCGTTGGAATTGTATGTAGTTACACTGCTGATAACAAGGTTCTTCAGTGAAAAATGTACATCACAGAAACATAACAGTGGTAACAGCTTTTTGGAAGGCAGCCATCATCGATGGAATTGCACCTTGGTACTGCTGGCAATGGGTTTCTTCAGGAAAAAGTGTACATCAC
>NW_015659740.1:0-7343 GCF_001515625.1 Sinocyclocheilus rhinocerous | reverse complement strand
AATTCTCAGGGACAAAGTGGTTAAAGAGCAGCTCAAGAACGCCAAATTCATGCATCAAGTGCCATGACCCGTGCCGAGTCCTAATGTGGCTACTTACTATGCTTTGGGACAAACTACCACATCACACAATTGCATCTTTAACTGACTGCTCGGTCGCATAGTTACATGCACCCGGTCACTGTAAACTGGCCTGTCAATCATCTTGTCAATTAACCTCCACATTTAAAATAAAAAAAAAAACACTTCCCACCGCACTGGAGAGAAAAGTATCACGTTGATCTGCCAGCCACAGTCTTGATGCAGAGAAATGCCAATTTTTGCATGATGCATTTTAAATGTTAACGCCCAAACGGATGTTTATAAAGGTTGACGTTGCGGCACAAGAAATCAAACATTTTTACCTGGTTAAGTGTTGATTAGTACCTCAAACCCCTTCATCTAAACCAGTCGCTCACATACACCAGGCTAGTTGTTAACACTTTTTAAATAGTGTTTGTAGATCTGAACCAATTCCTAACCAAAGCACAACGGATTGTGGGCAACAGCCATTAGTGTACACTGATCCACACTTCAAAAATCTGAAATGGTAAACCATCCAAGGATTTTCAACATACTACACTTCCAGACAATTGTTTTAATCTTAATCACTCTGAGAGAAGACAGTGATGGCTTCATCACTCTGTCTCCTCTCCACCAATAAGCTGGTGTGTGGTGGGCATTCTGGCGCACTAAGACTGCCGTCGCATCATCCAGGTGGATGCTGCACACTGGAGGTGGATTAGATACACCCTGACAATGTAAAGCGCTTTGAATGCCTAGAAAAGCGCTATATAAAAAGTAATGAATTTATCATCATCATCTAATTATTTATGGACAGTATGAACATTGGGACGCAGGGATGGTTATTCTCAGTGATGACAAAAAGCACTTACCAAGAGGAACTAAACAGTCACTTAACTCAACCCAAGTCTCAGTGACCAAGTGGTCACGGAACAAATAAATTCTAGAGAATCAAGTGACATGACTTTACCCATGATTCTCAATGAAGGAATATCTCGGAAGAGCATTCACATCAGGTACTTGGGTGGCCACACAGTGGTCCAAAAAGACACGCAGTGGGACGTGGTTGTACACCTTCACAGATGCCTCAATATTAATAACATCACCCAGGAAGTACAAGTTTGAAGGCCTCTGATAGGACCAGTCATCTGCAAGAGGAAAGAACAGTTTAGGCACAGCCTCATTCACAAGGCTTAAATCTAAAGAAACTGCACAAACCCATCATGAGCTTCAGGGAGAACAGCAGGACTTCCTCGCCAACCTCCGTTGAGGCATAAGGGACCCAAGTTGGCCTCAAGGCATTACTGCTCACATTATAGAACCTGCAGTTCAAGGAGGTACCAAATAAACACTTCTACACTGCCCAAAACTCGCGTTTGAATCATCAGTGGCAAATCCTTTAAATGAAAACGTACTTACGTGAGTCAGAACTGCCGGCATTTTAGTCTAACGTAACTCTCCCAGGATCAGTAAACAGTCCTCCATAAAATGTGCCGGCGATCCACAGCACTAAGTTGATGTATTTCCTCAGCGACCAGCACGGATCAGCTCTAGGCATGACGAAGCGGATATCGTCCTCTTTTGGAAGATCAAACAAAGTAGTTTCGCTTTCACAACGAAGCACACAGCGGCCTAGCGTGAGCGAAAGCCCCGGCTTAGCCTGAGCTGAAGCCGGGCAAGAGTGAGCTGAGGCGGCGGGGTCGAGAACGGCGGTCCCGGCGAAGGAGCGGTGAAAACGGTGAGGGCCGATCCGGCGATCCACAGCACTAAGTTGATGTATTTCCTCAGCGACCAGCACAGATCAGCTCTAGGCATGGCGAAGCGGATATCGTCCTCTTTTGGAAGACCAAAGTAGCTTCGCTTTCACAACGAAGCACAGCGTCTTCAGGACATGGCGGCAGTGGCAACAATACTACAGTGAGAATAAAAGTTACGCCTTCTTTCTTTGTGTGAACATTTGGGCGGCGTTATGCAAATCTTCCCACATAGTGAGGTAGATATGTGGGGGCGTGTTCGAACGAGCCGTTTTAGGTAGGTGTGGCTAACTCTTAACTTTTATAAAGAATATCTCTTTGGATTTGAGACTTTAGTCTTTGCAACTTTACAGATCTTCTTTATGCACCAAGAGCTTGTAACACTCTAAAGAGAAAGGAAAAAATGAAATCGCATCATATGACCCCTTTAAATAATAATAATATTGCAGCAATATAATATATAAATAAAATATATAGATAAAGTTATGCAAATTATGCAAACATAATTCAATTCCCCTGTCAAGCAGAAAGAAACGGAGTGTATTTACTCCAAGACCAATTTGACCAATTTGTTGGCAGAGGCTATTTACATTAACTCCGCCCACCAACACCTGGCTGCGATAAACAGCACTGCAAAAGACACGTGTATTTCTGTAGTATCAGTGCTGCAGCGAGTAAAACATGAGCAGTTTGCTTTTGACACGATTGACCTGCGTTCGATTCTAGCTTTTGTCAAACTCGTGCTTCTCCTTTTCCCATTACATACCAGATCAGAAATGCTTTTTTCAAAAGTAAACATTTGAAAAGTGGAAATAAAACGCCTTAATACAGTATTGTGTAAGCTTAGCTGTAGGTAGGTTTTTGTCCCAATAAAGTGGCATTCATCTAAGAAAATTTATGATAATTTACACTCAATACATGTTATTGCATACTGTTCTATAATGTATAAATATCTGCCACCTAACTACTATTTACACACCTGTTGCAAAAGAAAATACTGCTATTTTAGTTTAAACAGAATTTCATTATTTGCACTTGGCATAACTAGAACACACTTTTGATGCAATCCGACGGGACTCGGGCAGAAATCATGTTCATGGATGAACTAATGATTTATTAGCGTAGAATGAAGCAGGGTGAGGCTGAAAGCCGTCGAAGCGAAACGAGTCCGCTGAACGAGCATGACACACGGCACGAAAGCAGCAGAGCTTTTATGCCACAGTCGACCGCTCCTTCCAGTCGTGCGTATGTGGGAAAAAAAAATAAAAATCATACTAAAGTTCTGTTATAATGCTACTCTGTGCAGTCGTCTAAGGTCTATTAAAACACACAACATAAAGCATGTTTGGTGTTTCCATGTTTTCTGAAAAAAAAAAGGGAAAGCGAGGAGTTATGACATCATTGGCAGGCTACACAATGACACGTTCTGTGTCACTAGTTAAAATTGCATCTCTCTGGATTTTAACATTCTTCGAAACATTTGGGATAAAGTACACAAGTCAGCAAAATATATAACACTGTTCTAGTGGTTTTTGTACATTTTAATAAAATAAAAACCATTACATATTGTGCCTTTAATGTAACTGCCAAAAATATAGTTCAATTAAAGACAGTTCAGTGTAGATTCAGTTCTGTCCAATGTAAAGTTCAATTATGAAATGGTCAATATAGCATCGTTTACTACTATAAACAGCTCCACGCTGGGCTGTTTGTTTGTTTTGTGACGATCTGTGTTTGCGTTTTGTCTGGTTCTTTTTTGTTTTTTGGACTACCGTCTTGGACTACTACTTTCGTTTTGGACTACTGGATTACTGTTCGGACTATTGTTGGATCTGCTGTGAATCCCTCTGGTTTCTTGGATACTACTCTGTGGTCTGTTTTTTACTACCTTGATTCAACATGGCATGCTTTGTTGCCACCGGGAACTTCTTGGTTGTCGGTTTACTGCGAGCCCTCTACCTCTTCGGTCCTCCATCTATTGGACTGACTGTCAGGTGAGTTAACACTCTTCTTGTCAGTTGGTCTACTGGCTTACTGTCTGGTCGGGTTCTAGGGTTTGGCGTGAACTTTTGTGCTGTGAATCCCTCTGGTTTCTTGGATACTACTCTGTGTTCTGTTTTTTACTACCTTGCTTCAACGTGGCATGTTTTGTTGCCGCCAGGAACTTTTTGGCGAGCCATCTACCTCTTCGATCCTCCATCTATTGGACTGACTGTCAGGTAAGTTAACACTCTTCTTGTCAGTTGGTCTACTGGCTTACTGTCTGGTCGGGTAGCCTTCCTCTCAGTGAACTTTTGTAGATGCTGCGATGATTGTGGTTCTGGCTAACGTGGTTTTGCTGATGGCTGGCGTTCCTATGGCAATTGCCAACATGTCAATAGCTCTAAGGCTCATTATTATTTTTTTGGTCACTATTGAATCTAACCCCAACATGGAAATTGGATATACGCCCTGTGAGCTAAAGGCTCTAAATGGCCACCTGCGTCTCGAACACTGCCGTACACTTGCTATCATTCGTCGCCCGCGTTATTTACGTCGCTCGTCTAGAAGGACTTTCAGTATTCATCAGCCATCGTCTACTGTGATCCCGTGCATCTGGTCGAGCAACAGAGCTCGGAGTAAGCTGAAACGTTCTCAAAGGAACTGTCGAACACCGTGAACACTTGTCAACACAACTAGGATTGACTCCATGGATAACGTTACCACCGATGGAAGCATTGTGGAGAAACACTGTGCTCTTCTTAATTGTCCCTCCATTTCTGACTGAAGATTTGTGTTGTACTTTTTTGCACCACTTTCAGGGAAAGTTAGATGTTTTATGTGGGACTTTTGATGAGGAACCGACTATTTCTAATTGTGAGCAAACTCAGTCTACCCAATCATTGACTACCTTTACCTTAACAAATCCATCTCTAATTGCTGATTGAATACAGAAATCGATTTCCTCTTCAAGCCGACTAGAACCTGCGCCTACTTTTCTCCTGAAACACTGTATCCCTGTTATTTCTGCCCCAATCTCACACCTCATCAACATGGCTTTCATTTCTTCCACTGTTCCTATCTCACTCACGACTGCTGCTGTCACTCCGGTTCTCAAAAAACCAAATCTGGATCCTGTAAATCTATCCAACTACCATCCAATCTCGAACCTGCCATTTTTATCTAAAATCATGGAAAAGACTGTTGCCTCTCAGCTGCAGTCATTTCTAGCTCGCAACAATCTCTGATATTTTTCAGTCTGGTTTTCACTCACGGCACAGTACGGAAACTGCTCTAGTAAAGGTTGTCAATGATCTATTACTTTCTGGAGATTCAGGCAGTTTATCAATTCTTTTATTACTTGACCTCAGCTCAGCTTTTGATACTGTTTGTCATAAGATATTATCTCGCCTTGCAGAGGTTGGCATCTCAGGTTCTGCATTATCCTGGTTCTCCTCATATCTCACAGATAGGCAATACTTCATCTCACTGCACAATTCCAAATCTCCCACTGTCTTGCTCAAACAGGGTGTTTCCCCAGGGCTCAGTTCTCGGACCATTATTATTATTCATCCTCTACATTCAGCCTCTTGGCCAAATAATTCGTCGTCATGGTTTTAACTACCACTGTTATGCCGATGACATCCAGATATATACTGCTTGTCAACCAGATTCTACTCATTCGATGGCATCCTTATCTTCATGTGTCAGTGAGTTAAAGCATTGGCTACATTCAAATTTTCTTAGTCTGAACTGGAGTAAAACAGAAATTTTAATAATTGGTCCCCTCTAATAAAAAAATAAAATTGATGTTTCTAGCTTTGACCTTGACGCTATTGCTATTTCTCCATCGGCTACTGTTAGAAATGTAGGCATCATTCTAGACCCTTCACTGACCTTGGATGACCACATTAGTAAACTCGCCAAAGCTGCTTTTTTTCCAACTACGTCAAATTGCGCAACTTCTTCCTTTCCTCAGTAGAAAAGATGCGGAATCATTAGTGCATGCATTTATTACAACTCGCCTTGACTATTGTAATGCTCTTTTCTCTGGCTTACCAGCTCACTCCATTGTTCGTCTGCAGTACATTCAAAATTCTGCTGCCAGATTATTCACTTCCACAAAAAAAAATAAATAAATCTGCTCACATCACCCCTATTCTATTTAATCTTCACTGGCTGCCTGTATCTATTCGTGTGCAATACAAAACTCTTCTGCTCACCTTTAAAGGCACTCAAAGGTCTTGCTCCCTCCTATCTTTCTGACCTACTTTCTTCTTATATACACACCTTCTCGCACACTCCGGTCTTCTAATTCTGAAGTTCTTTGTGTACCTAGGTTTCGCCTATCTTCAATGGGTGGCAGGTCCTTCTCGGTTACTAAACCCAAACGTTGGAATTCACTTCCCCGGCACTCAGAACAGTCACCCCTTTCAGAGAATTCAAATCAAAGCTTAACTTATTTGTTTAATCAAGACTAGCACTAATTTACATTGTATTTGTCGGTTTGGTTTTCCATTTCTGTCTTTACTACATAATCCGTGTTACATGCAACAGCATTATTTGTAACCGAATTGGGCAAATGTCCAGTGAAACGGTTTCTTTGTAATCAATATTTGCTGCTTCGGTGTGCCTTGTAGAGCATCCTTGAGCTTGGGAAAGGCACTATATAAATTAAACCATTATTATGAAGCCTTAACAAGCTTTAGTAAAATGAACGGTTAGCACAATTGTTTGTAAGGTAACAACCTTCACAGCTGTGCTGAATTAACGTTCAGTGTTTGACATGTGACAACAGTTAAGCATACTACTCTGAAACATTTGTTGCTTATTGTAGACAGTTTCACACTATTCTTAAAACAAAAAGCACTGTTCTGGGCAGTAAAGCCACTTCGAACACAGCCAATGTTCACAGGTCTGTCTTTAAAGGTAAAGTTAATTTCCCTACTGAGAAAAGGGAACTTTTCGTTCTTGAAAGAGAATAGGTACAGTAGGACTACCAGTTTCCCCACATTTAGAGCACATTCAAAACCAAATGGGTTAAACTAGACAACACAAGAATAAACTTCTCCATTTATTGAAAACCAGCTAAAGTCTTCTGTCGCTCTTGAACTATTACTGGACCAAGTGAGGCCTTGCCTTCCCACTGAATGCCTAGAAAAAGCAAATACCAAGTTAAGTAAAGCACTTGACGGGTCAAAAGCAATCTTCAAGCAGCTACCTACCCCCAAAAGGAGCAGCATTTCCTCCATCAGGACCACATGTTGAGTCACAGCAACCACAAGCCTGGTGGTTCCCATCAGCAGCAAACCACCTGCAACAAGAAAAATCAGACACGGCACCATCAACGTGTTCTTAAGTAGCATGAACATACCCGTTGGAAAAGGAACAGGATTTGCGGAGAGCATCACTGGGTGCAGAAGCAAGAGTGGCCTTCACAATACACGTTATGTAGATCTGCAAGAGACAGGTATGAGGTCACAAAACCAAAACAGATGGGAAGAGGTCAAATTCATTCAACATAGTACGTACAGAAGGACTGTATCCTCC
>NW_015659739.1:0-747 GCF_001515625.1 Sinocyclocheilus rhinocerous | reverse complement strand
AGGCAGGATAAATGTTCTTGACTTTTAAAATTCACTTGGCTTAAAACATTTTTATAAAAGACAGAGAAACACATGACCCTGTATTTTTAGCTTTTTAGCTAAAAAGTTTGTGATGTCATACTTCGCTATAAAAGGCTGTTGAAGCTGACAAGACGTGGAGGAACCATGACCAAAGCCTTCCAAAGAGAAGGTGTCTCACGAAATGCAGTGGCCCAGCTCGCTCCAATCGCAGAGCTGTACTTTGCAGACAGGGAGCAGTTTAACAGCATCAGCTTCACACCAGGGAAGTTAGCGGAGTTTGCTCAAAAGTGCAGAGAGCACATTGTAGGGGATGTACAAAAAAAAGTGCTATCGATGAAAAAGAAAGGATCACTTTTGCCTTTTTGCCTAAATAAGTGATGTGTTAAAAAAAATAAAAGAATATGTTTGCAATGTTGGCTATGTTTATATTTCTTTGTTAACTTATTTGCAACAGTGTTGTTTGAAATGAAGGGAACATTTTATTTTTACAAAAACATTTTTATTTTTCGGAAAACAGACTTTATATATTTTTTTTTCATGTTTGATCCTCTCTTGTCTGTTATTTTATTTTTTTTTTGACAGCAGTTCATTAAAAGCAGTTGGTTGGACAAACTGATGACTCTGGTATTTATTTCCCATTTGGCAGATATGGGTTACACTTTATTTCAATAGTCCACTTTAGACAGTCTATTAACTATAAGTAACTTTGTAACTACATGTCAACTA
>NW_015659738.1:0-1113 GCF_001515625.1 Sinocyclocheilus rhinocerous | reverse complement strand
GTAGAAACATGAATTATGACAGCTTAACGCATTTGAAGTGTCAGTGACAAATAGGAGTTCCCAGACATTTTTGTTTTAAATTTAGTTTAAAACACAAAATGTGTCAAGTTCTTAGAAATTATTTATGTTCCTGTTGGTTTCATATGATTCAATGTTTTTATACCATTTTCATAAACAGTTTTTAAGTATTTAATAACCATCGAGTTTTTTAACTTTAAAAAATTTATATTTTCCTTACCTTCATCGTTATTTTTTAAAATATATTTTTCAAAGTTAAAAAGGATTTTTCTACAAATAAAATTAAGTAGTAATTCATAATCATCTTTAAAGTTTTTTGGGACTTGTAACAGATGACATTTCACAACCTGATCTAAATTAGCTATGCCATAAATATTTTAAATGACCTTATATTTTAAGACAAAATTGCTTATTTACTTGTGATGCAAAAGATTTTGCCAAACTACTTGAAAAGAAAACCTTAAGAATTTAATTATTTTGTCTTTTTTTAAGCTTCATTGTGAAATTCAGGACTTACCTTAATAGTTTGATATGTTGAATTTAAAAAAAAATAAAAAATCCAGAAATTAAAAACGTACTATTTTTAGATTTTCATTTTGTATGATGTATAAGCTGTATAAACCCAAAAAATTGTCCCCACAATGTAAAAAAAAAAAAAAAATGGTATTATTATCCTTGGGGGGACATTTGGTCCCCATAATGTAATGTAGGGAATACCAGGCACACACACACACACACACATTGGGTTTTCATGTTTTATGGGGACATAGTTTTTATACTGTACAAACTGTACAGTATATTATATCCTCTAACCCTAACCCTACCCCTAAACATAACCCTCACAGAAAACATTCTGCATTTTTACATTTTCAAAAAACATAATTTAGTATAACTTATAAGCTGTTTTCATCATGGGCACAACTACTTAATAAATAAGCCCCCACAAGGTCAAAAATTTTAGGTTCTACTGTCCTTGTGGACATTTGGTCCCCACAATATAGGGTTTACCTGGACCACTCACGCACACAATCTCGGGTGATATAATGAAAATGTAAATGACAAACTATAAATAGAAACATAAAAAAATGGTAATAC
>NW_015659737.1:473-575 GCF_001515625.1 Sinocyclocheilus rhinocerous | reverse complement strand
AAATCTGTTAATTTTTTTTTGTGACGAAAAAAAAATGCATAACAAATAGGCTTTTATGAAAACACTGAATAAAAAATTGCTTACCAACACACAAACCATTCA
>NW_015659737.1:0-270 GCF_001515625.1 Sinocyclocheilus rhinocerous | reverse complement strand
GAGGTATCGCACACCGGACGAGAAGCGCAGCGCTGCGTCTAGGACAACTCGAGGTTTCGCACACCGGACAAGAAGCGCAGCGCTGCATCTAGGACAACTCGAGGTATCGCACACCGGACGAGAAGCGCAGCGCCACGCGTCTAGGACAAATCGAGGTATCGCACGCCGGACGAGAAACGCAGCGCCACGCGTCTAGGACAACTCGAGGTATTGCACACCGGACGAGAAACGCAGCGCCACGCGTCTAGGACAAATCGAGGTATCGCACAC
>NW_015659736.1:5358-6725 GCF_001515625.1 Sinocyclocheilus rhinocerous | reverse complement strand
GTCTGTGACCAGGACTGTAATTTATATGCAAATGTCAAAAGCTAACAGGGGCCTCTTAAACCATAAAACCCAGAGATCATGCATGATTCTATGCAGACGCTACAGCAATTATAGTTGAAATGATCAGCAAATAGTGTGGCAATGTGGAAACAGGACCTGTAATTAATTATTAAATGAAATTAAAATTCCAAATATGTAATTAATTATGAAATCAGTATTAGTAACTTGTTATCCTTAAAGATTAAACTTTTGATGTTGTTGTCTTTAACTTATAATAGCACCTATAATTAAATTCATCAGTAAATATTGTTGCCATGTGGCAGCCTGAACTGAAATTAATTTATGAAATGAAATGTAAATTCCAAATCTGTAATTAATTATTAAATGCACTTCACAATTTCAAATCCCTACGGATAAACCAACAATATCTACTGGGGTCATTATTAACAATTGATAAGAGCCACTTTAATTAAATTAATTAACTGTATCATTGAATAGGGAACCGAATTACTGAAATTACTGAAATTAAGATTTCAGATCTGTAGTTAAATTAACGATTTCAAATCCTTAAGTATAGCAAATGAATAATTCCTAACGTTACTGATGTCCTTAAGTGCAGTCATAGCTGAATTAATCCCAATGTAGCATTAAAGTAAAACGGCCTAGGCTGGCCAGGATTAATTGTTAATAACAACACAACGGTAGCAGTTTACTGATATAGTAACACGCTGAAGGGAAGAGGCCAACCCTTTAACCAAACGTGATTATAACCACTTGTGAGATCGCTAATCTGACGTTTGGTTAAAATCGCGTTGCAATAAGGTTTATAAAGTTTGCATCTGTCTGTTCTTTTCAATGGGAGGAGAGGGAGAGAGATAGAGAGAGAGGTAGGATGAGATCAGTGTGAAATAGCGAAAGAAATCAGATGTAACTGATCGAGTCACTTCAAACACTGCAAAACTCTTTGCCTTTGACCACAAATGCTACGTGCTAACCACTAGCCTTCAATGCTAATAGCTTAGCTTGGCTATCTGTTTACAAACAGCTCAAAATAGCGCTGGCGGGCTGAAAGTTACCCCGGAAAAGGGTTCCTTCGACTTCCGGGTTACGACTGTTACTATCGTGACGTACACAGCATGCGCATGTGAGCTGGGTTGTCAGTGAGACGTCAGCGCGTCTCGCACTACACAACCAAAAAGCACTATTTAGATTCTTATCTTATCTTATAGCGCTAAACAATCTCAACTCGTTCTGAGTGAGGTGAATTAATCTACCGATTCACTGCAATTAATACAATAACTGTCAATGATATCAGCACATATTCATACAGACCAACACGCGTGGATTTAACCACTATTTCACAATTC
>NW_015659736.1:3233-3795 GCF_001515625.1 Sinocyclocheilus rhinocerous | reverse complement strand
ATCTTAACCAATTGTGGGATCGCTAATCTGACGTTTGGTTAAAATCGCGTTGCAATAAGGTTTATAAAGTTTGCATCTGTCTGTTCTTTTCAATGGGAGGAGAGGAAGAGAGATAGGATGAAATCAGTATGAAGGAGAGAGGGATGAGGCGAAAGAGCCCACTAGTGTGAGGGTTCAGATACACACGTTTAGATCACATCAACACTTCAAAACACTGCAACACATTTCTCTTTTGAGACCACCAAAATTCTACGTGCTAACCACTAGCCCTCAATGCTAATAGCTTAGGTTGGCTATCTGTTTACAAACAGCTAGCAAAATGGCGCTGGCGGCTGAAAGTTGCCCCGGAAAAGGGTTCCTTCGACTTCCGGGTTACGGCTTGTTACTATGGTAACGTACTTTGTAATAACTGTGGCTATATACAGTTTACGCTTTTTGTGTGGAAATGGCGGCGCATTCCACACTGAAAACCAAAAAGCACTCTTTAGATTCTTATCTTATAGCGCTGAACAATCGCAACTCGTTCCGAGTGAGGTGAATTAATCTACAGATTCACTGCAAT
>NW_015659736.1:0-2625 GCF_001515625.1 Sinocyclocheilus rhinocerous | reverse complement strand
AAGTCTTAGTTTGCAAGACTTTAAGTTCTTTGAAGATTTCAACTGAAGTGTTTGATTTCTTAGATGGTCTCGCTTGGGCGGTGTTACGGCGTGGGGCGCTGTGTCGCGCTCACCAAGGTGAAAGCCAAAGTTTTTTAGAGTGAGAGAGCGAGCGAGCTTCGAGCGACCTGCCCACTGAGACAGTGGGACGTTGTTCGAAAAAAGTGGCACGATTTTGCCAGCGCTGCCAAAGCGAGAGGCGCTGCAGTCCGGAGAGACCGGGAAAGAACGGGTGGAGGGCCCAGCTCTGTGCCTGCACTGAGCCCCGACGAGGAAAAGGCCCTGGCAATCCTAGGAAAAGCGGCCTCACAGGGTATCTCAGGGGGGATAGATCTGAGAGCAGGTGTGGATACCACTCCATGCTCTCAGAGCACGCCATCATTACTACCTCGCACCAACACGCCCTCTTCCCCCGCCAGCAGCGGCAGTGCGTCTCCAGCACCGGCGTCACCACACCTGTCCGCACCTTCCCTAGCCTCCACTGAGGTCGCCCAGCACCAGCAATCCGGGAGGGGCTCCAGAAGGCGTCCTTCTATCCGATGCGACTGCAGTGAAGAGCTCCTGAAGTTTGAAAAAGAGAAACTAGAAGTTCTGCGGGGAATCGAGCAAGGGCTACAAGAGGCAAACAACCTGGCTCGGGCCACACTGGAGGTGAAGAAGGCAAAGCTTCAGATTATGGAGAAGCAGTATGCTTTGTCTGAAGCACAATTTCAAAGGCCATCAATTTCCATTCCAATAATAATGCCAGGTCAAGGTAAGGGTGTTTATGACGTTTGGTAGAGTCCCGTGTTGTGTGTGTTATTCTAATAATTTGATTACGTTACAGATGAACCATCGGCAACCCAGTGATGGGCTCCAGGAAACCATTCTTTCCACATTTTTACGCTTCAGTCATGTGCATTTTCAGTGTTTCCTTTCAAATAAACACCTGATTAATTGCAAACTTGCTGTCATCGATGTTGGCTCTGCAGAGCATCTTTATTGTGAACAAATATCCTTTCGCAAGCCCGATCTCATGGTAAGTGTGTGTAAGTGGCACAAATTTACATTAGTTTTCATTGGGGGTCTTATTTATACTCAGAAATTGCCTTTTGCGTGCATATGACACATTTTTTCCACATACATATAATAAGCCCTTACCCACATCACCAATTTTAACCAAGAAGTTAACACTGCTTATCATATGCACTCAAAAAGTCATTTCTGCGTACAAATAGCATGTCACACATGCTATATAGTATGTTCACAGCGCTAGGAGATTGGGAAGGTATTCTGACACCACCTTTTCACAAATTATACCTTTTAGATTAGCTACAACTGCAGTGGGGACCATTGTAAAAGACCTTTAAAGAGGGAGCCATCGGATAAGTATGAACGTGAAACATAAGGTGATGACTGTGGGGGGTTTCAGCTTCCAACTGAAAGGACTTTAGAAATGGCATTGGGTACAGATGAGAAATGAACTGTGTGCACAACTGCAAAAGAAAAAAAAAATACATAAATACATAAAAAATATATTTGGAGGGGTAAAGAAATGTGGACGTACACAAATAAATGGAGATGCTGTGTGGTGGATTAAAAACAGAATTTGGGTGCAAAAAATACATCAACCAAAAACGGAGTGAATGATTTGGTGCCTCGTTTGCACACCAGCAGCATGTAGGGCATCTTCCAGCGCCCAATCGAGCACTCCACCAAGTTGCGGGTACGGAATATTATCATGTTCATCATATATATTATGAAGGCCTGGTCGAGCGCTGATGGGTTTGGCGATGGGGATAAGTGTCCCGTCCACAAGGCCAATTACTCACGGGACACCCGCAATGGCATGGAAGCCTTGATGTGCCTCCATCACTTCGTGCCTGGTGAAAGGCATACGTATATAATTGGTGGCGTGACGGAGTAGGATGTTTGTGACTGAGTGAACGCACCGCCACACCGAGGTCTTACTCAGCCCATATCCATCCCCAACCACCTCCAGAAAACTCCCCACAGCATAAAAACGGAGAGCCGCCAGCAGCTGAATTTCGGGGCTTAGGGGGTAGCTCCGTCGAGTTTGTCTCGACAAAGTTGGACCAATGAGATGTAAAAGGTGCTGAATTTGCTCCCGTGGCAGACGAAATTTTTGCAGAATTGTACCTTCTGACATGGTAGCCAGAGGACTAAAGTTTTCTCTTATGAAATAGTGCACATACACTAACTGGCTCCGCAGACGCAGCCGTCTTTGATTTAGGACAACTATTCGCTGTCTCGCTGCCATAGTTTGACCAAACTCCCCATCACATTCATTCCCTTTAAATAGACTCCTAATTATGTGCTGCCTAATTGTTTGCCAGCCGATGTGCCTTTGTATATTATAATGGAAAAACTAACAACCATCAGTATAATGACAGTTTTATTCTTTGCATAAAAACACTTAAATTAATTGAACACTAATTGAACACTGGGTGTATTACAACTTTAGAATTGTAATATTTATTTGGTTCTGCACTTTTTCTTGCCACAGAATTACAATCGTATCGACTGACATGTGAAGAAGGTTTTTTGCACAGTGGTGGCCACTAGCGGAGTGAACTGTGAACAGAG
>NW_015659735.1:676-1202 GCF_001515625.1 Sinocyclocheilus rhinocerous | reverse complement strand
ATACATGCAAACGCGATTTGTTTCCGACCCGCTCTTCACCCCAAATCAGAGCAGGTTCATGTGGTACTGCAAGATGGAGGTGCCCTTGCTCCAAAGCTATAACAAAATAAAAAATTTTCTTTAAAATGGTTACATTAATAGTGTTTGTTATATATTTTTGAATTAAAGTTGAAGTCAATTTACTAAATAATGTAAACTTGACTGACTGCTTCACTTCCACTTTAAGGCCCGATCAGACAGAACGTGTTTTTCAGGTCTGAAAAGGTTCTAAAATCAACGGGGAAAAAAAGAGCAGTGCGCTGCAGTTTTTTATGTTGCTGGGCAACCACTGAATCAGCTGTCAGTGTAGCACGAGCGCTCCAGTTTGTAGTGATGGGAATCATCATGGGAATCATTGAAGTGCTCGGATCATTTTACCGACTCGGATCTTTGAGTCTCGTTCAGCAAAATGAATGAATCTTTTTCGAGTCATTTCGTTCATTTTAGCAAAATGTAATTAAAATGTTACGTGTTACTTCCCTAACAC
>NW_015659735.1:0-602 GCF_001515625.1 Sinocyclocheilus rhinocerous | reverse complement strand
ACAAAACTATAATTCTATGTGTTACTACCCTAACACGTCTACTACTTACGCAAACGTTGATCACACTACAAACAAGACAAAACTATAATGCTATAAGAAACAGAAAAGATTAATTCATTGTTTACCTGGGTTCCCTTTCAAGGGAACTTCGAACTGCGTCCTCAAGAGGAGCTATGGGGAACGCCTGGTTGTGACCCGTGTCTGAAGCATACATTGACAAACACCAACAACACGTTGGCCGGCGACAGCCCATGACGTCACTACCGGTGCGACTATAGTATAAATAGGTGCCGGGAGAACATGTCATTCTCTTCTTCGTCTTCACTGACCATTTTGTTTGAAGCGTGCATTTGAATGTGGTAAGAGCGATCTCTATCCTATTATTATGGCGAGCACTAGCAGAACGTTTAGAGGATGTGTGCAACCGTGTCGTCATTATTTGACACCTGATGACACACACGATCTCTGCGTTGTTTGTTTGGGCGAGGAGCACGCACGCGATGTCCTTGAGGGGGCGATTTGCGTGCATTGTGAGCGTTTTTCAAAGAAAAAGCTCAGCTCTCGTTTGTCTCTTTTTTTTCGAGGAAAGAGGGGCAGCCATC
>NW_015659734.1:0-848 GCF_001515625.1 Sinocyclocheilus rhinocerous | reverse complement strand
AAGTAGCGACAAACCATGGCTGCCATCCGCGGCGCCATCTTGCATTTAGTATAAAGGGGTAGCTTTGAATGGCTTCTTTTCGAGTTGGCCACCACCCCTCATATAGAATTTCACCATCAAGGCATTTGACATATTTACATTTACATTTATCCATTTAGCAGACGCTTTAGTACAAAGCGACTTACAAATGAGGACAATGGAAGCAATCAAAATCAACAAAAGAGCAATGATATACAAGTGCTATAACAAGTCTCAGTTAGCTCAATGCAGTACACGTAGTAATTTTTTCTAATTATATAATAAATAAAAAGAAAACAGATAGAATTGTAAAATAATAGAGCAAGCTAGTGTTAGATGCCTTTTTTGCTTGTTAATTGTATAATAAATAAAAAGAAAACAAAAAGAATATAAAAAGATTAGAAAAACTAGTGTTACTTTTTTTCTTTTAAAGAAAACAAGCAGTAAATGAATAGAGTGCAAGTCTAAAAGGGACAAGTTTTTTTTAAGAACAGAATTAGAATATTATAGAATTTTCAAATGAATTCATTGAAAACAGCACTCAAGTATCTAGTGACATCATGAAAACTCACAATTCATGCTTAAGCAGCTGAGTTCAAGAGTCCCGACGGGAGGCCTTTCTGCATGTTCTTCCTGTGTCAGCGTGGCTTAATATAAATAAATCCACCAGCTCTGTAGTATTTCCATCAGTAAGGTTCTTTTCCGTTCTGATATGTCTGACAACAAGGAGTTAGATAATGTCTTAAACTTTATATGTATGATGGGTAAATAACATATCCAAGCAGCCTACCTGCAAAGCTCCTGAGAAACTCTGCTCAAGTGCACCGAGG
>NW_015659733.1:544873-545020 GCF_001515625.1 Sinocyclocheilus rhinocerous | reverse complement strand
ATTCGGTCTCATAGATCCATAGTTATAGTCATAACTTACGTTACATTATCACATCAGCATCACCCAAATCTTTACAAACATTGATGACTTTTTTTTTCAGATTAAACATAATTTTTTCAACAGGCACATAGGACGAAAGTTCTTTAA
>NW_015659733.1:542835-543327 GCF_001515625.1 Sinocyclocheilus rhinocerous | reverse complement strand
AAAAGCACTTTATTTGGCCTTCCGGAAGTAGATGCAATTAGGAATCATTGGTTAAGATTTATTTACAACAGAACAGCACAACCCAGATGTTCGAATTTGTGCAACGCATTTTAAGGACGACAGTTTTTTGAACCTAGAAGAGTACCCGGCTGGCTGTGCACAAAGGCTATTTAAAAAAAAAAAAAAAGTGTCAATTCCGACTTTGCTATGACAATCTGGCGCTTCTGAATCAGCGACTGTAAGTATGTTTTGTTATTAGTTTAAGTATTTGCTATTGCCTGTTCAAATGCGGAGTTTTGCGCAGCGCAGAGTAACGCATTGTGTGTGTGTGTGTGTCTGTGAGGGGAACAGGGTCACATCACAGGAGAGTGAACTGCCTGTAAGAAATCATAGCACGTCAGCTGTCTTAACCGCGGCTTGTGTACTGCATCATCACTGTGTCTGTCACGCGACTCTGTTGCCCTTTCGGGCTTGAACTGATGATAAAACTAA
>NW_015659733.1:523817-542078 GCF_001515625.1 Sinocyclocheilus rhinocerous | reverse complement strand
ACGTGTTTGAGAGAGGCGGGGCATAGAGGACCTACAATAATGTACAGTATTTGAAAAATAATGTGTTTTTTGAACATTAAAGCATGTCAACATATTCTATTACACCAAATACACAAAATAATGATCTTTAAAATAGCATCATATGACCCCTTTAAGTCTTGAAGATGATACATCCTCCCCATACAAGTCAATGAAATCGGTATACATATAAGACACAAAACCTTTAGATCCTTTTTTCTCTCTTATAGTGCTATCTATTGGGAGTAAAGAAAGAGACCTTAAATGACCTTGTATTGTATTGACCACGTCTTTTTTTACCGCGGGGAACTCGGAACGTGATTCCTACTGAGGGGGACCCTAAAATGTTAGAACAAACAACCTTGTCACAGCGTGGTTGTGCTTCGGGTGATCCTTGAAAGTGTTCCAGTTCTAGGTCCTTTCTGATGCCATCCACTCCACTCTCTCCCACTTGTGTGCTTTCTGTACTGTCCTGTATAAATAAAAACACCAAAAATAAATCCTCATAAAATATCAACTTTGATATTGTGAAATATCTTTAACTGAAAGCAAAACAAATCACATACAATATTTTCACTTTACCTTTCAATAACAGTGGGGTTGGAAACAAAGTGCACAACACTATTCATTAAAACACTTATTTAATGTATTCAGATGAAAGTTTACAATATTAACAAATTATTCACATGCATTTTTTTCAGAGGCCCCAGTTACACTGTCTTAATCAGAAACCTAACTGTACAGTGTATTTAGTAAAACAAGTCAAATCAAATTAAGTGCATTTTTTTATTAAACCAAGTAAAATCAAAACCTGTCACAAAAGGTCAATGAATCTCTACCAGAAGTGACAGTGCAATGTAGCAGATGAACAATTCCTTACCAATTTGCCAATAATAAGCTGGATCCTTGATGACTCTACAAGGAGAAACAAAAAACGGTTTACTGAAAAGTTCTTAAAAAGCAGGATTTTGTTTTATACCATTTATTTAAACCAATGGTTCTCAAACTTTTTATACCAAGTACCACTTCAGAAAATATTTGGCTCTCTAAGTACCACCATAATGACCAACATTAAATTTCAGCAGCGTAGTAGGCCTAACTATTCAGCTACAGCTCTGCACAGTTCAAAAATGAGGAAGTTTTATTCCTAATAAGAATATTTATTGTTGTCAGCCACTTTAACATTGTAAATACACAGTTTGAACATTAACACTGCACTGTGCTTACATACAGGTAAATGAAAAACTTAAATAATGAATACATTCAATAATGTTTTTTTTTTTTTAAATGTGTTGTACTAAAAGTTAAATAACTGTCCTGTACTTGAATGTAAAAAAAAAAAAAAAACTTAAATAAAGATTAAATTAAAATGTAATAACATTAATTTATATTTAATTTAGTGATTCCTCTGCGTACCACTGTGTACCCAAACAGAGTATGTTATCTTTGAGATCATTAATGATTAAAAAATATATAACACACCTAATGCATGGCATTCACATCAGGAAAATGTGTAAAAATCTCTAAAAGACAGACATTAACACATAACTTACCAGCAACACAACAACATCAGACGAGCATCTAACTTTAGCATCTGTGATAAAGCAATACAAAAATACACACACACAGCGGAATTTATCTTCTGCAGGTTTTACCCATTTGTAAACTCTGGTAACCAGGGATTGAAATGAACTTTTTCACTCACCAGCCAATTTGGCTACTAAATTTTTAAGTTACCGGCCATTCATAACTTCTACTAGCCAAAAAATAAATACAAATAGGCTACATAAATAAACCAACAGCTTGAGGCTGTCTACACTGGGCGTGACAAAGCGACCGTTGCAAATAATTTTGTGTCAGTACTGTGTGCGATATTGACAACAAATAATATCTCAATATTTTCTGGAATTTTATATCGATAAAGATAATTAGACAATATTTTGCTAAGTGTGTTATTGTGCTGATATAAGAACTACCGTGGACAGTGTATTGTTAAAAGCGCTATATAAATAAAGGTGACTTGACTTGACTGACATTTAGAAATTATTTTAAAAATGAAAAGATACTTGAAACATAAAATTAAAACAATTAAAACCGCCAGTAGGTAAGTGTCAAACGCAGCGCTATGATCCAATAGCACTAATAGAGAGATACAACCACAATCAGATGATAAGAGCAGGTCATTTGTAACTCTAATGAGAGCAAAACACAGCCAATATGGTGTCTAAAACGTAAGTCTCTTGATATTAACTTATTGTTTATTGAACTGTTGTATAAAATCAGTATCACATTTGTGACCATGCTTTAAAAAAAAAAAACGGCTCTTCGTGTGATATTGTTTAACTGTATGAAATTATATAAATATATACATTTTCTGCCCCTTATCTTGAATTATGTGATCATTCTTAATGCATATTAATCGACTGAATCATGCAGTGAAAGAACCAGGAAAGAACACACTCTAAATGCGCACGCGCACTAAAGCCTGTGTTTGTCTAACCAGACTTCATCACGTAGTCTCTTATGAAAGAGTAACCCGCCAAATTGGCTAGTGATTTGACAGCGTTACCCGCCACAGCTGATTTTTACCCGCATTTGGCGGGTTGGCGGGTGTTTATTTCAAGCCCTGCTAGTAACGTTATACTTTACTATTTTTTGAAAGGTAATAAAGATAGCGATTTTCTCACCTGATTTTGCCCGCATGTTGGCAGGACCTCGCAGATCACATCTGGCCCTTCCTGTGTTCATTCCAATTTTTGTTCTCCACTGAGAGACATGTCACGCGACTCAGTGAGAACAACAGCCAGTTTTTAAAGACAGTCGCTGTTTCTGACGTAAGCGAATAAAATAATATTTTCCAAAGACAAAATCATTGTGACTGGTTAGCTGTTTTGTCATAATCGACAAGAGCGAATCAAATAATAGGATACAAACGTGCTGATAAGGTCAGAGCAGTGTGATGGCCAGCTTGTCCCTAGACATGGTTCTAATAACTTTTACCTGAGAAGATACTGCTGCTTTATTTCGGTAGATTAACTTTTCCCTTCTTTATTATTCATAACCCGAGAATGTTTGGTGATTTCAAATATCAACATTGGCTACCAGAAATCACTTACTCTGCCTTTAAAGTAACTGCCAGTTTTTGCAAAAATCTGTTTTCAGATTTGATGACTGACTGAATCTCTTGTCACAGAGTGAACACTTGTAAGGGTTTTCTCCAGTGTGAATAATCTGGTGCCGTTTTAATCTGTACGCTGAAATAAAAGTCTTCCCACACTCAAAACAGTGAGCTCGTACACCAGTATGACTTTTCTCATGTTTATGTAAATATGGCAGCAGTGTAACTTTCCACATACAGAACATGAATACGGTTTCTCCTTCGTATGAACTGTCAGGTGTGTCTTCAGGTCTGACTCCCCAAGACATGTTTTGCCGCACTGATCACATGTGAACGGCTTCTCTCTGGTGTGGATCCTTGTGCGAATCTATAGATTTAGTTTGTTTGTGAATGTCTTTCCACACTGATTACATGTGAACGGCTTTTCTCCTGTGTGGATTTTCATGTGTCTCTTTAGGTGTGATGCTTGTGTGAAACCTTTCCCACACTGTTCGCAGGTGAACAGTTTCTCTTCGGTGTGGATCCTCGTGTGAATCTCTAAATTATATTTCTTTGAAAAACTTTGAAAAACAAATTTCCAATTTACTGGCTCTTCTTTTCTTTAAAAATGTCTTTTTAATCTTTGTGCGACTCAAAGTGTTTTCTCCAGGTTTGTCATGGTGTTTCTCCGAAACAATTCAATAAGAGAAATGTGAAGTGAAAGGAAAAAAATGAGCCCTGATGTAACAAAGTAGACAACTGATATACAATATTATGATCACTTTGATCAATTTTTATAAATTAATAAGTTCCTGAAACCTTTCATGAATGACGTACGCTGATCTTCAATTATTATTTTTAAAACATTATATGCACATCACACATTCCTGTAGCGAGAGCTATTAAATATATTTGATCAATGACACAATCTAATGTGATATTAACATTAAAAATATAATACTGCCATATTTTGACACCAACTTTCAGACTGATATTTAATTTATTTGACTAAAAACGTATTACGGGCCACTCACACTAGATTTTTCCTTCCACTGACTTTCATTCAAACACACGTGAATGTGGGACTCAAGCGAATTTTGCTGTGAAGAACAGAAATTTTTGCAGTAAATTGGATTCGATAATATATTTTTACATTTTGGAATGATTATTATTTGTTATCCGCTTGTAAACATGCCTCAGAGTGTGGCGTCATATAGACTGACCACGGCTTTAACTAGTGTTAAATTAACCATTTTAATTAGCTTTATCTGTGTCCAATATGTTTCACTCAACCCTGTTACTTCTGTCACGATTTTACTTCTTTTAAAAACAGAGCATTTCTTATAATTGTGACACACAGGAAGTGACATCACCTTGGCTCTTTCTACAGCGTGATGGGAAGACAAGAAAATCATCTCAATCCATTGTTTTAGTTTTCACACAAACTGTACAGTGTTGATCTATTATCTAAATAAATACACTATTCTAAACTATATTCCCACATTTTTGATAAAACATTTGTGAACCAGATATAAATAAATGTAATATGAAATGGTTAAATGTATATTTCGTCTGACCTGACATTGACAATCAATATGAAAGTTTCCCAAACCTCCCTTTACTGAACATTTCGTAGATTTTTATTAATGAAAATATGAATGAATCAAGTATATAATCAATGTGAATATAGCCATGTTTGCAATCTACTATTATGATCATGTGTTTCTTGTATGTAAGAAGGACTGCAGGAGAGTAATCAAGTTATTCTACTATTATGATGTTTCTTGTGTGTTCATTTGACTGAAAGACAGTAAAATCTGTACATTGAATGGGGGTTGAAGGACAGCGTATGAAATGTGTTGAACACACCTTGAGGAAAAGCTATGTGCAGACACAGACTCGACAGATTCTCCGCAGAAAGTCTATCTTCTGGCGTCAAAAAAGCCACCAGAATTAAATGAAAACAAAAAATAAAATTTTGTACTCATTTAATAGTTTATCATCTGTTTATCTAAATCTGATGAAGTGCTTAAATCTTTATAACATGAATGTTCTTCAGCATCATGAATAAAGTATAAACACCAAGCTGTTTGTTCTTCAGTATCTTCAGTGTGGTTGATTCTGCAGGGTTCTGGGTCTCTCATCTTCTCTCTGTCCACTTTAATAAACTCACTCTTTGCAGATTTCAGCTCTTCCTGATGATTTTTTGTTTTCACTTGTAAACTGATAGGAATATTCCAGCATTTATTGGTGAACTGCTGTGTGGGAGGAGGAGCGGATCTCCCGAAATAAACCATATATCAGTTACTGAGTTTGTTCTTATATGCTCTTTGAAAAAAAAAAAAAAAAAGGGAAAATTCAGAGTACAACAGCTTGTCACTGGTACTGTATCAAAGGGACAACTTTGTACCTAATGGGTGCATGCTAGTACAACCCGAATTCTGGATATGTTGGGACGTTTTTTAAATTGGAATAAAATGAAAACTAAAATAATTTCAAATCACAAGCCAATATTTTATTCACAATAGAACATAGATGACATAGAATTTAAAAATTTCTCAGTTTAAACATTTATGCACAAAATGAGCTCATTTCAAATTTGATGCCTGCTACAGGTCTCAAAATAGTTGGGACAGGGGCATGGAGTTTTGGTGTTGGAATTTGGTCCCATTCTTGCCTGATATAGGTTTCCAGCTGCTGAAGAGTTCGTGGTCGTCTTTAACGTATTTTTCATTTAATGATGCGCCAAATGTTCTCTATAGGTGGAAGATCTGGGGCCGGGAGTGGACTTTGAGATTTGTAACTTTCTAGATCTTTTTTATGCCCAAACATATACACTGACTAAAATGTAAAAAGTGAAAAAGCATAATAAGGACCCCTTTAAGAAAAAAAGTTAAGAATATTTTGTATTCCCAAAAATTCATCTTAAGAACAATCTTAAGAAAAAAGATGAGAATATTCTTAAGACAAAACTTGAGAAGAATTCAGATTCTTGAAAATAATCTTCCTAAAAATCATCGTAAATAACTTCTTAAATTTAGGACAGCCCCAGACAAAAGAATTATTTAATGAATTTATTGGGTTATTTCAAATTAATTGTTATATTTAAGCATTAAAACAACACTAGCTAGCCTACATATAATACATAGTAGGACTATTAATAGGGATGTGCACAGATTTTCTGATGCGTGACGCTACTTTTTGCCGACTTCAAACTCAGTAGCAACTCTAAAACGAGTCAGATAGGGAGCTTTAATTTAGAATTTATTGGGTTATTTCAAATTAATTGTTATATTTAAGCATTAAAACAACACTAGCTAGCCTACATATAATACATAGTAGGACTATTAATAGGGATGTGCACAGATTTTCTGATGCGTGACGCTACTTTTTGCCGACTTCAAACTCAGTAGCAACTCTAAAACGAGTCAGATAGGGAGCTTTAATTTAGATAGGAACGCTTTTAATTTTAGCTTATAAATACGACAATCTTTGACAGTATTCAGCACACATGAATGCGCAGGACGTGTTTGCTGTAGCAGCACGGACACATACCGGAAGCGTTCACTCAGATGAGAGCGCAAAAACACAGCACAAAAATGAATGAAACATATCACTGCAGCTTGAGACAGGCTATTTTAAAAGTAACTGTTCAAAAACACGCCGCATTAAAAATGTAAAGCTGAGCGCCAGTCAAAGTCGCGACGAAAATTGCGTGCGTGCTTATTATGATTATTTGGGTAATCTGCATGAAGCGCAAAAAGACAATAAAGTGTGAGTTTATCAGTGCGTCATGTATTCACTCAGATAACGACTGTTATTTTAAAAGAATACTGCACATTGTAATTTCTAAGTTAATTCTATTTATTATCAAAGGGGTTACAGTGCTGCTAGTAAAAATACTTAGTCTGGAGCCCTGCCGTAGAAATCTCCTTCCACAAACAGGACAGACGTGAGGCTTTTAATTTGTACGAATTGTCTCGTAAGGCATCTCTTTAGTGTGAATTCTCATGATTAAATCTTTTGTTTACAAGTGAAACTCATTCTATATTGAGAGCAGCTGAAAGGCTTTTACCCAGCATGACTTAACATGTGAGTCTCAAGGTATCTTTTACGTGTGAAAGATTTTCCACAGCGAGAGCAGCTGAAAGGCTTTTCTAAAGAGTGAGTTAGCAAATGAACCTTTAGGTGTACTTTCTGTGTAAAACTCTTTCCACACTCAGAGCAGCTGAAAGACTTTATCCCAGTATGAATTAGCATGTGATTCCTCAGGATTCCTTTACATATGAAACTCTTTCCACACTGAGAGCAGGTAAAAGGCTTTATTCCAGCATGAATTAACATGTGAGTCTTATGGTATCCTTTACGTGTGAAAGACTTTCCACACTGAGAGCAGCTGAAAGGCTTTTCTGAAATGTGAGTAACCAAATGATCCTTAAGGTGTCCATGCTGTGTGAAACTCTTTCCACACTGAGAGCAGGTGAAAGGCTTGATCCCAGCATGAATTAACATGTGCTTCTTAAGGCTTGCTTTACGCGTGAACGACTTCCCACACTGAGAGCAGCTGAAAGGCTTTTTGACTTTAGTTTTTTTAACGCTGCAACTCACTGATTTTTCTCCAGCAGTGACATTATGAGCTTTCTGACACTGATATTTCTCCTCCACCTCATTCAGATCTTGTCTTTCTTCTTTCATTTTCATCAGACCTAAAATGAAATCATTAAAAAGATGAAAATCAATTGGGACATTTGGAAAATAAAAGGAAAACATTTTTGTACAGATGAAAACATTTTCCAAACGGTCCCTGTTCACACGGATCCATGAAAGTGGCTAAAACGCTGCATTATGCTGCCAGGCCTGTAGTTGGCGATGTCACTTTGTAAAGAAACACTACACATCTGTAGGCTGAGCATGCAATGCGCATTATGTTACTGTTTTCACAAATGGTGATCATTTTCACAGTGCTGATGTCTGTATGTGTATAGCATTATATTTAGATCTACTCCCATCACATGAAAAGTTGCAGTGATGAGCACTGAGCAGATGACAGTCTGTTTGATCTCATCATCACATCTCGTTTTCTGCACTCTCATGAAATGCTTTCATCATAACCTACAGCAAACATGAAGTAAATACTGTAAAAGGTTCATTGTGTTGTGTAAGAGAACCATTGATTTAGGGCTGTGCAAATAATCGAATGCGATTCATTGGTGATTTTGAACACGATATTGCGTAGCTTGTCAGTGAACTACAGCTCTGTGTAGTAAATGCCACTCCATTTGAAAACACGTGCTGGAGATTTACTACTAACCACAGAACCGGCTTTACTGACGAGATGCGCATGAAAATCGCATTCGATTATTTGCACAGCCCTACATTGATTACAACAAGAGTTTTGGCAAGTGTCCAGATGAACTGGTGCTCTGTGATTTTACAGCTCCAGGAAAGAGGGAGCATTCTTTGATAGATTTCTGTATTTAATTTAATCACAAATTAAAGGGGTGGTTGACTGCTTTTTTTCTAGGCTTGATTGTGTTTATGGCAGACTTGGGCATTTTACGGCCCCCGGGCCATATCCGGCCCTCTGGATATCCTTGACCGGCCCGCGTGAAGTAATTGGGTAATTAAAATTCAAATGCAAACGGGGCCATGCAATGCCCAGGTCTGATAAAGAGACTCAATGGAAATCTACATTATTTTGCTAGATTATTGCAGATATGTGTGCTAAGAACAGGATTAAGAACCGCTGCTTTAGAACATTGATTTTGAAACTTGTGAACCCATTAGAATCGTTAGAAGACAGAATCGCGATTCATAAATGAATCGATTTTTTCGTGCACCCCTAGTTTTGACGGCATGGCAACAACTCTTCCTCTTCTCTAAAGCAGCGCAACATGGCCTCGCCCCCTTTGTTGCATGTTCCCGGGGGCGGGGTTTTTCAGGGTTTGTGATGTCACAAACCCGGGAAGTAGCTCATTGTAGTCCCTATCAGCCATAATTGTAGGCATTAAAACAGACTTTTCTTTACATTTACATTTAGTTATTTAGCAGACGCTTTTATACAAAGCGACTTACAAATGAGGATAATGGAAGCAATCAAAATCAACAAAAGAGCAATAATATGCAAGTGCTATGACAAGTCTCGGTTAGTCTAATGCAGTACACGTAGCAATTTTTTTTAAAATTATATAATAAAGAAAAAGAAAACAAATAGATAGAATAGAAAAATAATGGAGAAAGCTAGTGTTAGAGGCCTTTTTTGAAGAGAACAAGTAGTTAGAAAACAAATAGAGTGCAAGTCTTAAAGGTTCAAGTGTTTTTTTTTATTTATAAAAAAGAAAACAAATAGACCAAATATAATTAGAATAGAGAGTGCTAGAGTTAGAGGGTCAAATAAAGATGAAAGAGATGTATTTTTAGCCGATTCTTGAAGATGGCTAAGTACTCAGCAGCTCGGATTGAGTTGGGCAGGTCATTCCACCAGGAGGGAACAGTTAATTTAAAAGTCTGTGAAAGTGATTTTGTGCCTCTTTGAGATGGCACAATAAAGTGATGTTCACTTGCAGAACGCAAGCTTCTAGAGGCACATAAGTCTGAAGTAATGAATTTAGGTAAAGGGGTGCAGAACCAGGGGTGATTTTATAGGCAAACATTAAAAGGTTAGTTCACCCAAAAATGAAAATTAGCTTGTGTTTTACTAATTCTCGAGGCATCCTAGGTGTATATGACTTTCTTCTTTCAGAAGAATCCAGTCGGAGTTATATAAAAAAATTGTCCTAGCTATTCCAAGCTCTATCATTGCAGTCAGCGCGTGTTGCAGTTGAACAGTCCATAAGTCGTCAAATAAAGCGCGCGCATCCATAATAAACATGCCTCACACCGCTCCGGGGGGGTGAATAGACAAACTCGCGAGACTAGCATATCTCAGAGGTGCGCGCGCTGCGCATACGTGCTGCATCATCCGCCGGAACGCCTTCCGCATATGACAGATAACAGACGTGAGAGAAAAGTGTTTATTACGTTTGAAATATGGATATTTTTCTTACAAAAATGCAAGAAAAGCATTTTTGTAACTGGAGCGGTGTGAGGCGCGTTTATTATGGATGCGCGCGCTTTATTTGTCGACTTGTGGACTGTTCAACTGTAACACCCGCTGACTGCAATGATAGAGCTTTGAATAGCCAGGACAATTTTTTATATAACTCCGACTGGATTCGTCTGAAAGAAGAAAGTCATATACACCTAGGATGCCTCGAGGGTGAGTAAAACAGTCTAATTTTCATTTTTGGGTGAACTAACCCTTTAATGCCTTGAATTTTATGTGAGCAGCTATTGGTAGCCAGTGCAAATTGATATTGCTGATTTTTTTTTTAAGATTGATTTTTGACGTGTTTGCCTTTTTTATTAGGATAGGACAGTATTTCAGACAGCAAGCAAAGTGTGTGAGAGAGGGGCCATATCAGGAAAAGTCCACAAGCCGGGACTCGATCTCGGGACACCTGAAGTGCAACGACGCTTCATGTTGGCGCGCTGCCCAATAGGCTATTGGCATCGACAAAACTATGTTAAGTTTGGTCAGTGGCTTGATCTACTGACACACACACATGCAATAAAAAAGGCTATTGAGACAAAGAAAAACTGACTGAACATGAATAGTTACACATCAGAAATCACTGATCACAGATCAGGCATTAGAATAAACAAGGTTAATTCCAGTGCTTGAAGTGGGCCAGTATACGCATCGGTACGCAGTACCGGCACTTCTGAATTTTAGCCTTTTGCGTACTGGCATTTTTTCATGCGTACTAGCTAGACATGTGCCAGTATTCAGTAATGTGATACATTAATCTGAATATGCACAATATTGTTATCGTGGGCACTTCAAAATACAGAGAATAATTATTTACTACAAATTATTCAGAATTTTGAATGCATTTTAAGAATACTTTTCCCATCAACTGGTCACAATGCACAACACCGCTATATGCTGCGTCAAAGGCACGTGTGCACTATAATGTAAACAAGCAAGGATAAAGCCCAAAGTATACTTCGCTTTTTACGCGTACGCGTGACGTGAATCAGAACTGTACGCGCACCACCTGATTTTTGTAACTGCGCGTACTTTGTACTCTCAGGTCGCACATGCACACTAGATATGTGACGGTCGCCATGACAACCGCATCACCGTGGTGGTCGGTTGCCACCGCGGTGGTCTAATTGCCACCTGTAGAAATGCATGTGACGTCACACACACTATAACAAGCATAAAATACAATTTTTTTTGTATACAGCTGTAATAGAATTTGGTATTTATAGCATGTAGAAATACTAATTCGCAAAATCCAGTTTATTCTGCATTGAATCAGCAAATTCATTTAGTGTGTTGAGTAGGGATGGGCGATAACTTATCGTTTGTGATATACCGGTAAAAATTCTCCACACAATAAGAATTCGTCTTCCCACGATAATAACAATAAAGTCTAGTTGTTGACATATTTCTGTGTGCGACTGTGTGGAGTGACGTGAAGGAAGGCGGACATGAAATTGAGCAGCTCCTTCTACAATCTGGAACAGGTTTGGATAGGGCTGTACAGTACGACAAAAATCGGTCTGAGCCTTGAGTAAATGCACTACAGTAGCACGTGTGCGACACAGTTTTACATGTGTATGAGTCGTTTACAAACCTGTTGTCCAACAAAGATATTTTTATTTATTGACATGCTCTCCATATTAACTTCATAACATAGTCGACTGTTTGAAATAACTTATTTTTGTGATCAGACGTGGTTTCGTATCACAGAATAAGGCAGAAATCATACTATTTTATAGCATTATATACAGTGATAAAGGCTATGTCGATTATGAACAACGGCTCTGTGTAGTTAATGCTGCTCAATGTGAAAGCCCGCACGTGATGGAGATTTACCGCTGATTACAGAACCAGCTTTACTGACAAGATGCACGTTAAATATCGCATGCGATTTATCGTGCAGCCCTACTGGATACTTCTTCCTGGAGCATTACTTCTACAATGCATATGTGGAGTTTCTGCGCAAGGGCGCCCTCCGGCTTCCAGTATGAATTTAACAGTCATTACATTAAGTGTGTACTCAGTAATGCTCACAACACCTTATTTTGGGTAAAAATAGGAAAGATAATACTTTTCTCTAAAGAAACAGGATTCCCTAAATTATCGTCATTGATATCGTTATCACAATAAACATCAGAAATTATCGTGATATATTTTTAAGCCCATATCGCCCATCCCTACTGTTGAGCGATGGATCTTGTTGGGAAACCAAATACTACAATCGCCGATATGGGAACATTTTGTATTTGAGCCAAACGAGAGAGGTGAACCAATAAATTTGGATGAAGCCATATGTCGGCTTTGTAAAAAAAAAAAAAAAAGTGTAAAATGGGCGAACACTTCAAATCTCAAGAGCCATCTCAGTCATGTCACCCATCTGCATTTGTAGACCTACAAGTGTCAAGTTCCCGTGATCGCAAATGCCCAGCTGGTCAGGTTGGTATTGGCGAGGCTTTCTTCAAACTGGCTAAATACAAACGAGACAGAGATAAATGGAAGACACTAACAAGAAACGCAACAACATATTTAGTTGTCGAAAACGCGCCACTCCGCACTGTGGAGAAGCCTGCATTCAAAGAGATGCTGCATTCGTTCGACAAGCAATACGAACTACCAAGTAAAAAATATTTGTCTAACACGGTCATCCCACAATTATTTAAAGGTGCAGTAGGAGATCTTGGAAAATGCTAACTTTAGCCTGATAGCACTGAAAGCGAATGTCCCACCCTCCCCTTCAATCGCCCTCCAAAGCCACGTCCCCTGAATGCATAGGCTACATCAGCGGTTCCCAATTCAAGTCCATGTTCCGAAGTGAAGTAAACTTCAACGGATTTCCCCCGCTCAGGGAGTAGGGAGCAATGAACACTGTGTAGGGATCATATCGATCGGAACACAGTTCATGCACGTAGCTCACTTCTAACGAGCTGGCGCAAGGACTGGATTAACCGCTGGGCTACATCATGTGTCATTCACCAGTGAGAAAGAGGGATGGGTGATATCTTACCGTTTGCGATATACCGGTAAAAATTCTCCACACGATAAGAATTCGTCTTCCCGCGATAATAACGATAAAGTCTAGTTGTTGACATATTTCTGTGTGCGACTGTGTGGAGTGATGTGAAGGAAGGTGAAATTGAGCAGCTCCTTCTACAATCTGGAACAGGTTTGGATAGGGCTGTACAGTGCGACAAAAATCGGTCTGAGCCTTGAGTAAATGTACTACAGTAGCACATGTGTGACACAGTTTTACATGTGTATGTGTCGTTTACAAACCCGTTGTCCAACAAAGATATTTAAATTTATTGACATGCTCTCCATTTTAACTTCATAACATAGTCGAGTGTTTGAAATAACTTATTTTTGTGATCAGACGTGGTTTCGTATCACAGAATAAGGCAGAAATCATACTATTTTATAGCATTATATACAGTGATAAAGGCTATGTCGATTAGCATTGCATTATAAATATACTTTATCCTTATAAAAAATACCCAAGATTGCTTGAAGAACACAGATACCATATATTTTGTGCAATCGCATGTTTATTGTCTTCAGGTTTCCTCAGTTAAAATTGATCTATCTGCGTTTTATTCAGCTACAGCGATCACTGGATACTTCTTCCTGGAGCATTACTTCTACTATGCATTAGGGATGTGCGCGGTAAATTATCGTGATATATTTTTAAGCCCATATCGCCCATCCCTAGTGAGAAAGCATTAAAAGTACTACAATACCAGGAAGGAACATTGGGTTGTTGATGTTTGTCTGCCATTCTCGCTCTGTCAGCACAGAGTGCGTGAACGCGCTGATGACGTATCCTGTCTGCGCGAACCGGGTGCGCAGAGGTATGCTAATACATACCTTGACAGGCAGGTAGGAAAGCCAATTAAAATGCTCGGACCAAGCGTTTTGATTGGACCAACATTTCTTGGACCTACGCCTTCCACAGAATATATAAATACAGATAAATACATTTAGACCACTTAACTTAATGATTGCTAGTGGGATGTGAAGAGACTTCAACCAGCATAACAAAAAATGTTTCTGAAGACAATCACCTATTGCACCTTTAATGAAACCAAGCAGACCATCATCGCTGAACTGCAAGAAAGTGATTTATTTTCCGCCACTACTGATATGTGGTCGAGCGTCACCATGACTCCGTTCATGAGTCTGACTGTCCATTTTATAACTAAAGAATGGAAGCTGAAGAGCAGGTGCCTGCAAACTTCGTTCACCCCTGAAAGCCACACGGCTGATAATTTATCTGAAAATCTCCGCAGTGCATTCCAAGAGTGGGGATGAAATGAAAAAAAAAACCTGGCATTCATTACCACGGATAACGGGGCCAATATTGTAGCCGCTGTTAGGAAGTTGGGATGGCCGTGGCTGAATTGTTTTAGCCATTATCTTAACCTGGCCGTCACAAATGCAATGACAACCGAAAAGGAGAGAACAGCCAGGGCCATGGGGTTGTGCTGAAATGTGGTGGCTGCATTCGCCCACAGCTGGCAGAAAAAGAAAAAACTTAGAGAAGAGCAAGAGGCCCTAAACCTACCAACGCAGTTTGATACTGGTAAGTTGAAAGATTTGTGGTATTGTTTACATTTCGGCAAAAAAGAGGGATTAGATTTAGATCAGCCAAGTCATAATCTTGAATTATTATTATTTTTTTTTTAAATAGACCATTAATTTAAAAACCTCTTATTTTGTTAAAACACCCGTTTACATTCCAATAAAACAACTTTATCAGTCAATTAAAACAAACAAACAAATAAATAAATGGCTATTGTGCCTCTTTTAAAAAAACACTTTTACAATTTTACATAAATTCATTTTTCTATAAATATGATTTGTTTTCTATAAATAAATAAATGAATAAATAAATATTGTATCTCTTTAAAAAGTTCCTTTTTTACATATAAATTAATTTCAAGTTTTAATTAATTATAAAGCCGATTTGAAGTAAAACAGTTACGGATTTCATTTGATAGAAAGAGAAAAGCCAGAATGGGAAATATATACATTTAAGAAAACAAAACGTAGGCTATATACAGTGGGCACGGAAAGTATTCAGACCCCCTTAAATTTTTCACTCTTTGTTATATTGCAGCCATTTGCTAAAATCATTTAAGTTAATTTTTTTTCCTCATTAATGTACACACAGCTCTGTGACTGTTCTTGAATGGCCCGGCCAGAGCCCTGACTTAAACCCAATTGAGCATCTCTGGAGAGACCTAAAAATGGCTGTCCACCAACGTTTACCGTCCAACCTGACAGAACTGGAGAGGATTTGCAAGGAGGAATGGCAGAGGATCCCCAAATCCATGTGTGAAAAACTTGTTGCATCTTTCCTAAAAAGACTCATGGCTGTATTAGATCAAATGGGTGCTTCTACTAAATACTGAGCATTTTTCAGTTTTTCTTTTTTAATAAATCTGCAAAGATGTCAACAATTCTGTGTTTTTCTGTCAATATGGGGTGCTGTGTGTACATTAATGAGGAAAAAAAATTAACTTAAATGATTTTAGCAAATGGCTGCAATATAACAAAGAGTGAAAAATTTAAGGGGGTCTGAATACTTTCCGTACCCACTGTATATATACATGATGCCATAAAATGCTGATCTTTTTAATTTGCGACTATGCTCTGAACACTCATGTAGAACAACACCAACAAAAAAGTTTTGTAATTTTGCATTCTCTTGTTCCTTCGCTACGCCACAATTGTCCCACGGGACGGGGAAGCAAGCAAAAAATGATCCAGAGAGTTTTGGAGCAAGCCAACGCAATTAAAAGAGCGCTGGGTGACCGACGGCATCAACACCTTAACCTGACGTGGCAGGACATAGCAGTGCGCTCGAGTCGATAAACGCAGCACTCAAGCCAGTTGCAGAATTTACAGATGTTTTATCGAATGAGAAAGTTGTTACTGCGTCATCGGTTAAACCTGTGCTGAGGCTGCTGACCAATGATCTCCTGGTATGGCGTTATTTTAATGACAAATGTCGAGAGCGCATTATTGTAGCGCGAAAGCACATTAATATATTGCGCAAGCGCGAATCTCTCCGCTCGCGCACGGATTTCCTTTGCTCTTGCACAAAACCGGACGCTCGCGCTCAGATACACGCTGCTCTCGCACGGAGAGAGTGCGCGCGCTTAAAACATGTCTTTCCTCTCACTCAAACTGTCCTGTGCACTCACAAATCTCTCTGTGCTCATGGATGGCAATAAGAAGTAACAACTCCTCAAATCAACATCAAATGCAAAAATAGATGTAAATGATGCAAGATATAATACAATAAATGCTCTAATAGCATCGCTGTTTGGACATTTATTTGGAGATTTTTTTTTTAATCCAGTGTTTGTTTTTAGTTCTGAATTTTTTTAACACGTTTTAAGCGCGCGCACTCTCTCCGGGCGAGAGCAGCGTGTATCTGAGCGCGAGCGTCCGGTTTTGTGCAAGAGCAAAGGAAATGAGATTCGGGCTCGCGCATTATATTAATGTGCTTTCGCGCTACAATAATGCGCTCTCGACATTTGTCATTAAAATAACGCCATACCTGGACCCTATGCCAGAAGATAGTGAGTTAACAAAAAACCTCAAAGAAAAGATTATCGCTGTCTTGGATGATAAATATAAAGCCGAAGAAGGTGAACAAATCCTACTGAAAGCAACTACTTTGGATCCTAGATACAGGAATAATTTTGAGGTGGAAGACATTAGAGACGAACTCATCGAAGAGATAATGCAAATTACTGAAGATCAGCCAGACAACACTCAAACTGAGGAGTCACTGGATGCAGTGGAAGGAACCAGCATCGCACCTGCTGTCAAGAAAATTAATCACGGACAGCTACTTGGGAAAAGAAAAGCGAAGGCCACGATTACTATTCCAAAGAGAGTGCGTGCAGACAAGGAGTTAACGCGTTATTTGCAAGAGGCGGCAATTGATGCCAGCGATGACCCGCTTGCTTGGTGGCGAAACAATTAGGCAAGATACCCTCTTCTGGCCACTGTTGCTAAAAAGTATCTATGCATTTGCGCAATGAGCACACCATCTGAATGAGTGTTCATCGTAACACCAGTTAGGTCCTCCCTTAAACCGGACAATGTCAACTAGGGGTGCTCCAATCAGGATTTTTGAGGCCGATCACAGAAAGCAGTATCTGCCAATACGATCACCAATAGGGCTGTGCAATTAATCGCATGCGATTGTCAAGCGCATCTCGTCAGTAAAGCCGGTTCCGTGATTGGTAGTAAATCGCCATCACCTGCTTTCAGATGGAGCGGCATTTACTACACAGAGCTGTAGTTCACTGACAAGCTAGGCAATATCGCGTTCATCGCAGATGAATCACATTCGATTAAGAACGCGATATTGCCTAGCTTGTCAGTGAACTACGGCTCTGTGTAGTAAATGCCGCTCCATCTGAAAGCAGGTGATGGCGATTTACTACCAATCACGGAACCGGCATTACTGACGAGATGCGCTTGACAATCACATGCGATTAACTGTACAGCCTTAATCACCAATACCGATCTTTTTAAAGCCTTCTTTGTATCATGTAGAATTATTTATAGTGATAATCCAATCAAGATTTTAGACATTTATTCAGAGCCTGAATTTCATTTTTGAAAATGAATTCCCCTCTTAGGTGACTCTTGTGAGGGATTTTTTAATTTGAAGGTGCGGAGCCCCTTTTTTCAAACATTTTTCAAAAAAAATTTTTTTATCTCACCTAAATGTTTGATCATGCACAGCATTTTTGTTTTGACAATCGTGCAATTGTTGCACAATAGCTTACACACAGCACAAGCCTGATTTTGTGGGCTGTATGTGAGGCGGCCTTACACAGGTTCACACATACTCCATTTGCAGTGCATATGCAGTCCATGTACAGAAGTGGTGTAGAAGCAGCTTTCACACAGGAACTGCAACTGATCCGTGGCTGTTTACCACAAACACAACATTTATCCATTATTTTGATTTCAAATCCAAACATTGTTACTTAAAATGCTTTTTCAGCATTGTGATCCTTTTTTTTTACACAGT